>NW_020956964.1:67684-106188 GCF_003031625.1 Empidonax traillii
TACCACAAGGATTTAACGCCATCGTGTTTTCCTGCTCTGGAACGAGTGGGAAGAATCCCTAATCTCAAAAGCATTTTCTAGAGGTGCTGGGTCATCCCTTCAGGACCTTGCAGATGATCCTGGTTTAATTGCAGCATGGGATTTAAGGAGTGTGATTAAGCTGGAAGTTCCAGCCTGGCACATCCCCACAGACACCGTAATGACAGCACAGCCCAGAGCTTCCCTGGGCACCAGGAAAACAAAGGAGACAAGCACTGGCCTGAAGGGATCATATCTTTCCATCTGCTTTTGTGTGGGGGTTGGAGAAGTGATCACAGGAGGTAACAGTGCCAAGTGAGACTGGAGGGGTCAACGTGATGGGCGAGTTGCTGCCAGGTCTGAATTCGTGTCCCTCCCTCCCGGGCTCCCACTCCACCCCACCCACCCACCGTGTTCACTCTTGCATCACCCCACACACAGGCACATCCCTGCACATTCCCCAGCCAGAGACAACACAATTCCAGAATGCTTTGGGTTGGAAGGGACCTGAAAGCTCATCTCATTCCACCCCTGCCATGGGCAGGGACACCTTCCACCAGCCCAGGTTGCTCCAACCTGGCCTTGGACACTCCCAAGGATCCAGGGGCAGCCACAGCTTCTCTGGGCAACCTGTGCCAGTCCCTCCCCACCCTCCCAGCCAGGAATTCCTTCCCAACATCCAATCTAAACCCACTCTTCTCTCAGTTTAACCAAAGATGGTGCAACACCAAAACCATGACACCTTTGTTTGACTTTCACCGAGGTTGTTGTTTTAAACACCCACACCAGGAGGGCTCTTTTTGGGGGGTTTTGCAGAGAACTGGTCAGGTTAAAATTAAGGGGATTTAAAACACAGCTCCTTTTGCTTTGTTGGTTTGAATGCCAGCGAAGGGGAGAAACCAAAGGGATGAGGGAATGGCTGGAGCTGTGTCAGGGCAGGCTCAGGGTGGATCTCAGGGAAAGGTTCTTCCCCCAGAGGGTGGTTGGGCACTGAACAGGCTCCCCAGGGCAGTGGGCACAGCCCCAAGGCTGCCAGAGCTCCAGGAGGGTTTGGACAACGCTCTGAGGGACAGGGTGGGATTGTTGGGGTGTCTGTGCATGGCCAGGGGTTGGACTGGATGGTCCCTGGGGGGTCCCTTCCAACTCAGGACATTCCATGGTTCTGTGTCTGCTCCAGCCACGAGGATGGTTGAAGTAGCTTCTCAGTGGGAGCATCTCCTTCCCCCACACCAGGTCACCTGGAATACTGGCACAGACCAGTGGGGATCCCAGATGTTTTTGCTGGAAGCCCTAATTCCCACTCCTCCAGCCCTGCTCACATGCTTGGCCTCTCCCTCAGAGGTGGCCCTGCCATCCAGGCCAGGGTTCCTGCTCTGTAACCCTCCATTAACAGCAGGTCACACAGCACAGAAACTTCAGGAGTGGGAAGGGAAGTGTCAGGTCATTAAGCAACTCAAAGCCCAGGTTTTAAAACTCTGAAGTCACTGAATTCTGCCGCAAAGTTTCTCGGGATGCCTCAGTCAAGTCACTTCATCTGCAGCAGCAGAGGAATTAACTGGTCTATTTACTGATCTCCATCATCAAACCCTAGAGGGGAAGGAGACAAAGAGCAAGAAGAGGTGCTTGTCCACCACCTCCAAACAGGGGGGTTGAAGTCTCTCTCAGGGGTTCAGCTGCTGGGGGAGGTGGGGATGATGTGAAGGTGCAGCCTCAGGTGTAACTCTACCCCAAACACCTACCCAAGGCTGTTCCAGGGCACAGCACAGTCCCTTCCACAGAAAATTCGGGATTAAGCTTGTTGGAAACTGAGGAGCTTTAAGATCCCTTCCAACCCAAACCATTTCTGATTCTGAGTATTCTCAGGATTTTAAGGCTCTTTCAAACCGTGTCTCTACATCCTTTTTACTTCAACAGCAGCTGTGAACAGTATAAAACTCAGGGAGCACAGAAATTCCAAATCAGCCCAGTTTTGTGTCCAAAAAAAACAGGGACTACGCTCTATCCTACATCAAAGACATTTTGGTTGGGACCATTTGATTTCCAGACCATCATCAGAGATTCAACTTAGATTTAATCAACAGTTCTCACGTTCCCATTAAATGCATTTGAGCTTCTTTTGCATTTAATTTTTTTTTTTAATTCCTTTGTTCAGATGTTAAACCAGACTTTTGATAGCCCAGGATCAAACTTTTTCTCTTATTCACAAGCAAAGGCTTTTTACTGGGTTTTTTTTGTTGTTATTTTTTGGTTTGGTTTGGGAGTGCATCTCCAATAACCTTATTATGTTGTCTCCACCCCTCAAAGTGCTCCAAAAAACGAGCGAGGGTGGCACTTCAAGATGTGGTTTAGTGGACACATGGTGGGATTTGGGCGAAGATTGGACTTGATGACCTCGGGGGCCTTTTCCAGCCTCAACAGGAAAATGTTGGAAGCTCCCCACGAGAAATACATTCATGGTGGAGAAAAGTCTCTGAAGAAGAAGAGAATTGAGGAAAGGCAGTTTTGGAACTCAGCTACTCTACTGAACCACAGATGACTTCCTACCTCAGAAACAGCTTTTCCTCTTATAAAAGTGTTAAGTTTATTCAATTTACCAACAGTGTTGTTAGAGAAATACCCTGCTTTGTATGTAATGTGTGGTTTTCATCAGTGTTAGACCCTGTCCCTACCTGCAACTGTAAACCCTGAGCTCACTAGCCCTGTTGGTAGAATTTAAGGCTTTTCCCTGCTTTCCATCTCCCATACCGTGTTTAGATATTCTCTTGCACGCTAAACTCCCTAGAAATCCTCCCAAATTCCACACATTACCGACAAAAAGCTGGTTCACACTGCAATAAAGGACATTTGGCCATTTGGCCCTTTCACCATTTGGCCTCTTGGCCTTCACCGCCGGCGGAGCACCCGATCCGAACCCGTGGCCCGAAAAATCCCGGCGGCGTCGCAGGGTAAAAAAAAAAAGGGGTAAAAACCAAACCAAACCAAACACCAGGTTCCTTACTTGCCGTGGGGCTTCCCCCAGCGCCACTCGCCCTCGTAGGCCGCGCTCCTGAGCCTGCCCTCCAGCCTGAAGACGTAGCTGAAGAAGCGGCAGGCGGGGGGTTCTCCGCCGTCGCCGTCCTCGCCGCCGCTCCGGCCCCACAGCGGGAAATCCCGCTTGCCCTTGAGCGCCTGGCGCACGGCCTGCTGCAGCTTCCAGCGCCACACCGCCTGCGGGCACAGCACGGCGTGGAATGGCTCACCAGGGGACACAAACACACACATGGCCCAGCTCCCTGCAGGAGTCACCTCGGCGGGAACAACCAACCACCCACCCAACCGCCGGGTTCCCACCCAGCCCTTTGGGTATCGCCCGTCTGCAGCGCCCATGGGGTTCATCTCGGGGCCTGCAAGTGGCATCAGGGCAGGAAGGAGCAATCCCGTGATATCTAAGCCTGGGGTCTCCAACTGGCCCGGGTGTGGGAGCTGATGGGGCTGTTTTGTCCGCCCAGGGCACGTGGATGTTTTTTGTCTGCTCAAGGCTGCCAGACGCTCCAGGAGGCTTTGGGTGACCCTCTGGGGCACAGGGGGTGACTCTGGGGGATGGGCCTGGGCAGGGCTGAGGAGCTGGACTGGATGATCCTTGTGGGTCCCATCCAGCTCAGCACGTTCTGGGATCCTGTGATCCGCCCAAGTCACCTCTGGCCATCTAATACACGACTGGCTGGGCCGAGGGGCCAAAAAAAACCCCCCATATCAACCCCCACTGTGCTGATTGTTCTGCTGGAAATTATAAATAGAGGGCAAAAGTCCCAAGGACTGACCTTGACCTGCGGGTCTTTGGCAGAGAGGAAGAAGGTTTCTTCTGGGGTTGTGACACGCAGCCCGTGCCTGGCAGGGAAGAGACACGACAGAGACCATGGGAACACATTCCTCAGTCCAACAGCAGTTCCTGCTCTTCCCTCTGCCCTTCAGAATGGAGCTTTTACAGCTGGTTTTGCCTTCTGAAGAGATGCTCAAATGGACAACTGCATTGTCTAGGTCTGGAGCCTAAATCATCCTGTTATTAATTGGTGTTAATTAATAATGAGGAGAGGGAACGGCCTCAGGCTGTGCCAGGGGAGGGGCAGGTTGGGCATCAGCAGGAATTTCTTGCTGGAAAGGGCTGTTAAACATTGGCAGGGGCTGCCCAGGGAGGTTTGGAGTGCCCAGCCCTGGAGGTGTCCCAGGAAGGCCTGGCCATGGCACTCAGTGCTCTGGGCTGGGGACAAGGTGGGGATGGGGCACAGGGTGGATTCTGTGACCTTGAAGGGCTTTTCCAACCTCACTGATCCCGGGATTCCAACCTGTCAGCAAAGCTGAGCAAAGCCCAAGCTGCTGTGACCCCACCTGAAAGGTGCCCCAATGACCCACAGCCCAATCCCACCGCTTGGAAAAGGAGATGGCACCAAGTTCTGAGTCATTTCCTCACAGTTTCACCATCAACTTGAACACTTCTTATTATTTTCTCTAAGTTCCAAGCGGGAATTCCTCACTTACACTCCTGGAGCTGATTTCTCCCCGCAGTTTTCATCCACCCACACGAGCTTCAGATCAAAACTCTGGAAGCTGTTCCCCTGCAACAAAAAGGGAGGAGATGTTCCTATTAGTGGTGGGAACATCCCACTCTGCCCTTGCTCTGCCAATCCATGGTAGGGATGATGGTAAAGATCATGATAAAGACGTTGATACTCCATGATAAAGACCCTGGAGGCTAAAAAAGAAGGAAGGAGAAGGAGAAGGCATTCCCAAATCATTCCAGACACCCAGTATTCCCAGAGAAGCTGCGGCTGTCCCATCCAAGTGTCCAAGGCCAAGCTGGAACAACCTGGGCTAGTGGAAGATGTCCTTGTCCATGGCAGGGGTTGGAATGAGATGAGCTTTAAGGTCCCTTCCAACCCAAACCATTCCATGATCTATCCATGATTTGGACTCCAAGTGGCACAGCCAAAAATGGCCCATGAGTGCAATGTTTAAGTCATTGAGTCACTGTTTTGACCAGTAACACCCCAAACAAAAGCCACTAAAATGGTTGAAACAATGGGCAAAGACTGTATTTCATTTTCCTATATTTATTTTCCCTATATCTAATTCCCCCATATTTATTTTCCTATATTTATTTTCCCTATATCTAATTTCCCTATATTTATTTTTCCTATATTTAATTTTTCTATGATTATTTTTCCTATATTTAATTTTTCTATATTTATTTTTTCCTATATTTAATTTTCGACTATATTTTAGACTATATTTAATTTTAAAATCATTAATAATAATTTATTTTTAGACTACAATTAATTTTTAATTTACACAGAGTCACGTGGGAGGATGTGCTTGGCCAAGGTCAGGTGGGTGACCACTATGGAGCCCACCACGGATTAATCACTGATGTATCCAGCAGATTTGGGAAGGGAGGAATGTTCAGATTCCCAGCCCTCATTTGCAGACACCACTGGATCCACAGACTGGTGATGATCCTCTGCTTGATCTCTCTCTCCCCCTCCCCTCTCTTCTATTTCTTTCTCTCTCTCATTTAATTTTAAATACAATCCATAATATTAATTTGGTCACACGGTCTCATTTGCACCTTCATTTCCCACCATGGGACAATAAGAGATGAAGATCCCTCTTAGCAGTCACCCTGTGCTCTCCTCTTAGTCGAGGTTGCTGAGGACATGATTCAGCTCAGCCTCATTTTAGCACCCCAAATAGGTCAGATAAACCACACCCAGCACATGTTCCCTGCGTGGAAAGGGAGCCTGGGGGCACTTGCTCCCAGCAGGATCAGGGCAGGGCTGAGGAATCCACCAGGGAAAGCTGGAGGAGATAATCACCACCCTGCTCCCTCAGGCCTAGACCCCGTGTTATCACACAGGCTCCAGCTTGGAAGGCTCTGGAAGATGCAGCAGCTCCCAAGGCGGCGTGTTTGGACACCCGAGGGGCTGGCACATGACTACAGAGAGGAGAACAGGAAGAGAGCCCTGTCAGGTCACTGAGCAAGCCAAGCCAGGCTTAATGAGCTCCAGAACAGCTTTGAACATGCATCATTCATCCTGCTGGCCAGGGCTGCACACACACCCCTGCCTGCCCCACACCCAGGCCCCAAAATACCCCAAACGGCCCCAAACCACCTGCAACATCTGCTGTCGTGCCACCAACTGAGTCAACCATGGGAGGTCCTATTTAGTGTCACATCCCTTTGGTCCTTTTTGGCCCCTTTTAGTAAGTAAGGGCCAAAATCAGCTGCAGGAAGGGGCCTGGATCACTCCAAAGGTGGCTGAGGGGAGTTCCATGGATGCTCCTCCATTCCTTCTCCTTTAGGTTTTCCTTTATTCTCCAGGGCAAACCACACAAGGACGCACCTGAGACAAAGTTTCCCCGAGAGCCGAGCTCTGCTGCATTTCCAGCACCAGAGGAACCCGAATTTCTCTGTCCTTGCTCCATGAAGTGCCTCTGGGGGGGCTGCAAGGACTCACCTGGATGAGCACGAGGACGTCATCGAAGAGCAGGACCCGGTCGGATCGGTTGGTGCTGGTGGAGATGGGAAGGTTCTTGCTGTCCTCCAGCAGCCTCCTCTCGGGAACACACAGCATGTCCTGCACACAGGGAACCAACCACTTCAAACCCCCCCAGTGACCATCAGGTTTCTTCAACACTTCCACCCAGCCCTGCTCCATTGACTTCAAGCCTCAAATTCCTGATCCAAGCTCAGTTCCCTCCCATAGAAACGTAAGCCCTTCAAACAAGGCTCCCCTTCTCTCCCCCCACCCCCAGGCCTCACCGTGAACTTGCAGCCCAAGGATTTCCACAAGGCCTTGGTGGAACAGGCCTCATCCAGGACCTGGCTGATGAAAGCCTCCAGCTTCACGTACTCCTCGATGACGCTGCCGACCACGTCCTTCTCAGAGCCCTGGGGAAAAGAAGGCAGGGCTTGAGCGATGCTTCCGACCCCTCCTGGGCCAAGGGAATCTCAGGCTGGACGTCAGGAATGTCTCTTCACTGGAAGGGGGTTAAACGTTGCATGGACCTGATGACCTTGGAGGTCTTTTCCAGCCTTAATGACTCCGTGATTCAGGCATGAGGACGAACCCTTCAACCCCCTTTTCCAGGAGAGCCCCCCAAATTCCAGCCACCATTCCAGCAGAAACAGGCAACCCCAGGCCAGCCATTTGACCTTCAGCAGCCTCTCCCAGTGATGAGTAACCCACACCAGGCTGAAGTGGCCACTGCTGGTTGCTCCGAGACCTTCAGGTGGGCTCTGCTCCACCACTGCTGGTTATTTCCACCCCAGCTGTCCCCTGGAAATAAATCTTCCTTCCATCCTGCTTTGGGTTCCCCGGCACATCCCCAGGGTTAATAAGCCAGCCATCATCACACTGAGCTTCCTACCTCTTTGAGGGCCTCCTTGACCTTGGTGAGGAGCAGCAGGTACTGCTGGACGTGCTCCTGGAGGGGTTTGTGAAGGACAGTGTACAGGGCCAGGGACATGGAGGTCTCGGAGGTGAAGTCTGCCAGGAACTGCTTCAGCACCGTCTTGTGCAGCTTCCAGGCCTCGCTGCAAGGTGGGCAATTAAGGCAAAGGCTCGTTATTTAGTTTTTCTGCAAAGTGTCACTCCTCTGCCTCCCAGACTCCCCGTGCTGCCTCCCCCTCAGAGAGGGTGAGGACATGAAAGAGCAGGAGATGATGAGGTGGCTGTGAGGGTGCTCATATCCACTGGTCCTGTTTTTCACTGGCTCTTTCCACGAGACTCCGGGACAAGCAGTGGAGATTTCCTGCCAGATTCCCACAGCATCCTGTCTCAGGTCCCAGCCCTCACCTGAGCCCCCAAATTCCCAATTCACAGGCTTTCACTCCTGGAGAAGGAGTTGTGTGGGGATGGAAGGAGATGGGGAGAGCTCTGCAGAGCAAACCCATCATCCTGTGGCTGTCCCATCCCTGGGAGCGTCCAAGGCCAGGCTGGACAGGGCTTGGAGCAACCTGGGACAGTGGGAGGTGTCCCTGCCCATGGGAGGGGGTGGCACTGGATGATCTTTGAGGTCCCTTCCAACCCAAACCACCTGGGGATTCCACAGCCCACTGACCTTTTGCTCTTGGTGAGGTGTTCGAAGCCTTGGACCACGACATAGTTTGCAAAGGTGACAAAATACCTGTTGGGCAAGAAAGAAAACCAGCCAGGACACACGAGCTGAGTTACAGGTGGACACTGGTGAGGGGGTTGAATGAAATGAACCTGCTGGGAAGGTTCCTTCACCCCCACAAAGAGGGAAGAGGACAAATTTAACAGCTCAGAGTGGGGCTGGTTTATGGTTTGGTCGATAAGGTGTTCAGTCAAAGCTTGGCCTCGATCCTGGAGGTCTTTTCCAGCCTCGGGGGTTTTGGGATGGAGGGAAGAAGCCCACTGGAAAATGTCATGTCACGTCCAACCTTGCCAAGGGAGGCTGGGGGAGAGGTGGAGCTGCTGCACTTGTCACCTGAGCTCACTCCCTGTGCCCCCTTTCCCAGCTCCTTGGTTTATCTGCCTTGTAGCACTCGGATCCTCACAGGAAGTTTAAATTACCCCAGGATTCGGCACAAGCAGAAGGAAACTCATGCAAATGTCCCAGAGAGCAAATTTGCAAAGGCTGAGCTTAAAATAATGGCTTCAAGCTGAAAGAGAGCGGGGTTAGATGGGATATTGGGAGGGAATTCTTCACTGGGAGGGTGGGGAGGGGCTGGAATGGATTTCCCAGAGAAGCTGTGGCTGTCCCTGGATCCCTGGAAGTGTCCAAGGCCAGGTTGGAGTAACCAGGGACAGTGGGAGGTGTCCCTGCCCGTGGCAGGGAGTGGCACTAGATGATCCTTAAGGTCCCTTCCAACCCAACCTATTCCATGATCCTATGGAAGTATCAGATCTCTCCCACCGATGACAAATTCCCACCGAGGCGTCCCTGGCCGATGTTTCCCGTCTCACACTAGAGGGAGTTCCAGCCACATTTTCCAAGCAAACACCACGTTTTCCTCCAGTGGTGTTTTCAGTGAAGTGGTGCAGAATGTCCACACTAATGATCATTTATCACCTTTTCCAGGGACACACATTTCCCGTTGATTTTCAGGCCCCTTTCCCTCCTCCTCTCCCGTTCCAAGGAAGATCAGGAGTGCACGGGGTGAGTCAGCAGAGCTGGGGAGGAACCACCTCTTTTTTTCTTTTAACACCCAACAAACCCAGCTTTTTAATTTCAAAAGGAGGGGAAATAAGATCTTAAGATAAAACCTCTCCTTTGTGCCTCACCCGAAACCTCAGCCTGGGTTTTCATCTCCCACGTGCCTGGGGCAAAGCAGCTTTAATTCCCCCAGTCAGCTCCCAGATGGAAACCCACGCTGCTCCAAACCCCACTCCCACCCAGGCCAAGCTGGTGCAGCGCTTCCTAAAATTATTTCCAAGGGAAAAATAATACAGAAGTGTGTGATGACATTGCTCTCCTCAGCCCTTCGAGGGCTTTAAAGCCGCCCGTGCCCGACATTCTTGCTGATGGCTCAGCCTCTGCTCTCCTGAGCTCAGCTCTGGCAGATCTGCTCCCTGGCACCACTCCAAAACCCGTCTGCACTTACTGGATGTAGCTGCTCAGGAACAGGTCCCCCTTCCAGATGGTGTAGATGTCCCTGATGCAGCAGCACTCGCAGCTGCCGTGTTTCTGCTTCACCAGCCGGTAGTTTTCCTCCGTGAGGTTCCAGAGGGCTTGGAAGCGATCGTTGAGGAGCAGGAAGAGCTTGAAGTTCTCCTTCCCCTTCTGGTCATTTGGCTCTTGGAGGAAAATGGGGAGGGAGTCAGGGGGAAACACAGTGAGGAAGCCTCGATTTGTGGAATGCTCTGCCTGTATCGAAAACTCAGACTAATATTCCAGTGTGGAGCACATTTATGTGCTGGGAGTGAGGCCATAGGATTGATCCAACTTATTATCCAAAGGATAAATGGAGTAATCCAGGGGTGATTGGAGGGATGTGGCCCCTCTGCTCTAGAGCCAGGCTGGGAGAGCTGGGGGGGTTCCCCTGGAGAAGAGAAGGATCCAGGGAGACCTGAGAGCCCCTGGCAGGGCCTAAAGGGGCTCCAGGAGAGCTGGAGAGGGACTGGGGACAAGGGATGGAGGGACAGGACACAGGGAATGGCTTCCCACTGCCAGAGGGCAGGGAGAGATGGGATATTGGGAAGGAATTCCTGGCTGTGAGGGTGGGGAGGAGCTGGAATGGATTTCCCAGAGAAGCTGTGGCTGCCCCTGGATCCCTGGAAGTGTCCAAGGCCAGCTTGGAGCAACCTGGGCTGATGGAAGGTGTCCCTGCCAGTGTCCAGGTTGGAATGAGATGATCTTTAAGGTCCCTTCCAACCCAAACCATTCCATGAACTCTGTGCTGCTCAGACACGAGCACCAGCGGGATATTTCCTGCCCCTGCCTGGCCCAAAGAACCATTCCCAAAGAACCATTCCCAAGTTTCCTTGGAGGCCAAAAAGGCAGTGACGTGAGAGGGAACCACCCCCCGAGCCCAATCCAGTCCCACCACTTTTGGCCAGACGGGCTCCTGAATATTTATATGGATTAGTTATGTCGGTGGAGCTGCTCTGATTCCCTGCCAGCTGGGAACCTGCACCCACAAGTTTTACCTCCAGAGATGGGCACGACCACAGAACCAGAGCAGGGAGGGACAGTGGCAATAATTCTGGGGTCAGGCTTGTGTGAGATGCATTTTGGATTCACGGACCAGCCCTGGAGTGGGTGTGCAGCTGATCCTGGTTAAAATGAGGAACAACCCCAAAAAACCAGAGAACCACAGCCCTGAGCTTGACTGGCAGGCCATGGACACCCCTAAAACCCTCACCACCCTAAACCAAACATCTCCACAAACCACTGACTGCAAGAAAACACGGAGTTCCCACTGCCAGTCCCTTCAGGGCTGCGCCGGCGACTCAAGGGGACAACTTCAGCCAGACCCTGTGACTTACCTGCCTGGAGCAGAGGCTTCAGGACCAGGGCATCGATCCGTGCCAGGCATGCTGAGAAGGTCTCCTCCAGCTGGAGCAGAGAGGTCGTTGCTTCCGCTGTGCACATGTCCTGGAATGACATGGAAAGCACAATCAACACCCTGTCATGAGGAGTGTCGACGGCACCTGCTGATCTCTGGGGTCTCTCCCAACCTGAACAGCCCCGTGATTTTATCTGTTTTCAGGCCTCAGGAGCTCCTGGCAAAAAAAAATCAGTCTCTCCTGCCCTTGACAGCACGCACAGAGGTCGTGGCTGTCCCCAAAATCCTTGGAAGAGGAAGCAGAAACCCAACAGCTCAACGCGAGCTGCTGTCACAGGAGACAAGAAACCACAGCCCATCTTCCTGCTGCCCCAAATTACAGATCTTCTGCAGAGGGCCCCAAATCCCCTTCCACACGTCTGGTAAAGCCCTGAATTCCTTGTGTTAATCCTGCCTTAGTGGCAGATCCATCCTCCCAGCAGACAACCCCAGTACAAAGCAGCAGAGGATGAAGCAGAGCATCTCTTCCCACCTCTCTCACCAATCTCCTGCCCGGGTGCCTCAACCTGCACATTTTGGGGTGGCAAGGAGTCTTCCAGCGCTGCAGGGCCGTGCCAGCCATCCCAAACACGCAGCTCTGCAGAGGGGCAGAGCTCTGGAGCTGCTCCTTTCCCAGCAGGGGCACTGCCCTGCTGCTTCTGTGTCACGGCCGCCGCGTCACCGAGGAAAGTTGCTCAAAGTGGAAGTCGGCGGCACAGCCATGTGAGCAAAGCCAGGCAGCTTCCTCCTTCCCAGCCTCAGCTCCCAAGGGAAATGCATCAGAGGATGTGGCCACAGCCAGCTGAGAGTGTGTCACCCCTGCCCCGGGAAAAGCTCAGCTGGTGAAGAAACCTGGGGCAGAACCAGCTGGTGACACCAAAGGTGATAAAAATACGACAACGGTTTGGGTTGGGAGGGACCTTAAGGATGATCCAGTTCCAACCATGGCAGGGACACCTTCCACTAGCTCAGGTTGGTCCAATCTGGCCTTGGACACTTCCAGGGATCCAGGGGCAGCCACAGTTTCTCTGGGCAACCTGTGCCAGGGCCTGCCCACCCTCCCTTCCCATCTAACCCCGTCCTCTTCCAGTTTAAAACCATTCCCCCTTGTCCTGTCCCCACATGCTGCTCTGCCCACACTCACCCTCAGCTCCAAGGCCACATTCCCACTAGGAAGCAAACCATGGGATTTGGGATTAAGCTGCCAATATTTCCTTTGCTGAGATGGTGGCAGAGCCTTTGGCACAGGTTTGATGGGTCAACCAGCACCTTCCCCACACAGGTCCCTGTGGCTCAAGGAGCAGCTGAAATGGGTAACTTGGAATCATGGAATGTCCTGAGCTGGAAGGAACCCCCAGGGATCATCCAGTCCATCCCCATAGCCCTGCACAGATACCCCAACAATCCCCCCCTGTCCCTCAGAGCATCATCCAAACCCTCCTGGAGCTCTGGCAGCCTTGGGGCTGTGCCCACTGCCCTGGGGAGCCTGTTCAGTGCCAACCACCCTCTGGGGGAAGAACCTTTCCCTGAGATCCACCCTGAGCCTGCCCTGGCACAGCTCCAGCCATTCCCTCCCTGGTCCCAGAGAGCACAACGTGGTTCCAGACACAATTAATTTACTAATGGAGACACAAGGAACCCTGAGATTAATTCTCCTTGTGTCGATCCACCAGGAAATCAGACTCAGAACCTGATCCTAATTTATCTCCATGAGAAGAAAGACCCCCAGGATCTCAGCATGGACCACACAAAACTCACCTGGATGAAACAAATCCTACTCCAGCCTAATTTAGGCGGGGAAATCTCATTCTTGAGCTTCACAAGTGCATGGATTCTTTGCTAAATAAGAGTTTGAGCTCCCTAAAATCACCCAGCTCTGCTCAGGGAACTTCCTTTCCAGGTCCCCTTGGAGTTTGTGCTGAAATGGTGCCAAAGGACAAGGAATTCTTTGGAGTTGGAATGGTCAGCTCCACCCCCAAGTGCCTGCACAGATGAATTCCAATGTTCTCTCCTCAGTAACCACCCCCTCCTGAATTTCATTTGTCTGAAAAACGGGTGGCATTTAAAAACTTCCCCAATCCCATTAATTGGTAAGTTTTCATCCCTTGTTTTGTAGATACAAAGATAAAGTTGGTTCTCAGGGGTCCTACAGAGATTCAAGCTTGTCAGAGGTTTCTAAGAAGAAATAATTTGTTTAATCTGGGAGTAAAATCAGGCTGAGGTGTGAGAGGATTTCATTTGCAAAGGCAGGTCATCAGTGTATGAGGCTCACTGAGGAAATCTGTTGGATTTATTTCATTATCTTTTTAATGTAATTAATTATGATAAAATTAATCACGCTAAAATAATTATATTAACATATCTATATTAAAAATAATTATATTAAAATAATTATATTAAATATAATATATCAAAATTAATTATATTTAAAATAATTATATTTAAAATAATTATATTTAAAATATTTCTTTTTTAAGAATTATATTAAAATTAATTATATTTAAGATAACTTTATTAAAATTAATTACATTAAAATGAATTATATTGAAAATAATTCTAATAATTGACAATTAAAAGAATTGATAACTTAAGAGATTATTTCTGGGTTTTGGGGGAAGGAGGAAAGACAATTCCATCATAGAATACCCAGAGCTGGAAGGGCCCCAAGGTCCCAACTCCATCGTCTCAGATGACTCTGACATGAGATGGTGTCTCCACCTGGTCCTTATTTAATCCTGCCAGAATCTGTTTTATCCCAAACAACACCCCCCCCCAAAAAAAAAAAAAAAAAAAAAAAAGGGTGCTAAAGGTCAAACTCCAAAAACCTTCCCCAAAATCTCATCATCTCCAAAACCAAAGCAACCAGAGAAGACACCCCATGACATTCCCAAATGGATGAATTGGAAGTGAATCGACCAAACACCCTCAGCTTTGCTCCACGGGATTGGGACAGTCAGCAGGGGAGGAGGATGAGGAGGAGCCTCCTCAGGGCTGGAGAGAACATTCCCAACCCCACAGGAAGGTTGGGAATGCCCAAACCCCTGCCCCAACCTGGGTGTTTTTTGGTTACCTCCCTCCCGGGCACCTGGAATTAAAATGGGGGTGAAGCATCACCCCCTTCCAACATCAGCAGGGCCACTGAGGGCCCAGTTCCCATGAAGACCCTTTGGGATGATCCCAAAGCGTTCCCATGGGTTGAGAAACCCCTGCAGGTGCAACACCCAAGGTAACTCTGCCAAAAGAAAAAACCAGAATCATTTGGATCTTTTCCTTCAAAACCTGGCCCAGATTTGACAGAGGGGTTTGTTCTGGGTTTGGGTTTTGTTTTTTTTCTTTTTAACAATCACGCCTTCACCCTTCCTGGGAAAATTTGGGAGCTAACTGTAGCCTCACTGTCAGCTCTCCACAGACACCCTTTGGATGTTGTAGCTCTGAGGCAGCTGCTCCAGCAGGAAAATGCGTGGAAAGGCACGGAGATTCCCTAAGTTTTGTTGCAGAAACACACAGCCAAACACGAGGAGGAAATTCAGGAACCAACTGGACGTGCACAGAAGGACTAATCATTTTCCATCTTCCCCCTGGGAATCCCCCTCTGTGCTGAAGGGAAGATGACCAGGCCCCACCACCAGGCGGATGGGCAAAGCCCAGCAGAGTTTGGGATTTTGGGAATGAGGTCAGGCCTCACACAGGCCAAGTTTTGCCTTCCCTGCCCTTGGAGGAGCATCCAAGTCACTGCTGCCTTCCAACTGCAGAGGTTCCTTCCTCCTGCAGCCTGCACCTCGTGAGGAAATCAGCCCCACACAGGCAGGGAGGGTAGAATTCCAGGCTGGTTTGGGTCGGAAGGTGCCTGAAGATCACACGTTCCACGGGCAGGGACACCTTCCACTGGCCCAGGCTGCCCCATCCAACCCAGCCTTGGACACTTCCAGGGATGGGACAGCCACAAATTCTAATTTAAAAGTAAATAAAAGCATTCCAGACAGAAGCCAAGGGGCACTAAACCCACTTCTCTGTCAGGGCAATGAAACTCTTCCTCTCCTTTTGCTTTTCACTCTCTCTCATCAGTGAACACAGACCTCATTATCCATTTCCTGCCCTTGGTCAGCTCAACAGCTGGATAATCAGGATTAAACTGATCCAAAGCAAGGGTTTATAGCCAGGGAAATAGGGATTAGCACTCAGGGCTGGGCTTAAGGGGTGTGAGGGGAGAGGAGAGATTTGTTTGAGCTGGATCAAACCTTCCTTCCCGGGTTATTTTATCCCCTGGCCCTGTTCCCCAACTCAGCTTGATGTACCATCACACCAGGCTGTGATCTCCACATTTCATTAACAGCCCCACAAACCCTGGAGCTCCTCAGGCCACAGGGACAAACTCTGGTGGACAACACCAAGACGTTGCTCCCCTTTCTGTCCCGAATTTCGCTGCTTTTCTCCCGTTTCCCAAACATCCTCCCGCATCCTAACGGAGCTCCCAACCCTCCCTCCCCCTCACGTGTCACCCTCCAGCTGAGTCTGCATTCAGGCTGGCACAAAGGCTGTCCTGCCATGTGGAAAAACAATCCCACGCTTTGTTTAACCCCCGGAGCAAACTCTGGGAGCAAAATTCTCCCGTCCGGATCCTTTGGAGCCTCGGACGGTCCCCGGTGTCCAACATGCTGGAGCCACCTCAGCAGCACAGACAGTCACACAGTGGCTGAGCCAGGAGGTAATTGGGAATTAACAGGGCAGAAAACCAGCAAACCACTCATTCCCAAGCTTTTCTGCTCCCATTTGGCAGCACAAAAAGGGGGGGAGAGATGAAGGACTTGGATTGGGATTTACTGCGGGAGGCAGCGAGTGACCAACCAGGCAGGGTCTGACTGAACATTTTCCTTCCTGTGGAAAGTTGCTGAGCAGGACAACAATGAAATCAGGTAGGAAGGGTTTAAACACCCAGGAAAATGGACACACTTGAGCACGAGACCCTGGGGCTTTTGGTCCTGAAGTTGCACAACAAACATCAGGAGCACAGCACCGTCCTCAATCAATGGGGACACCCCGGCATGGACAGCAGGACATCTGACCTCATCACCACTCATTAAGCCCCAGGACTCACTGTTATTCCTGAAGGGACACTCTACATCCATCAAAACCAGCTGGATGAGTCCACAGAGGGGCAAAAAAAACCACTTCAATTAAAAAGTAATAAAGGGATCAACTCCAGCTTGGGAAGTCCCTGAAGATGCAAAAACCACACGTGGAGGAGATATCACCACAACCCTTCCCAGTTCCTGGGGGGTTCTGCTCCAGGGACATCCTGCACGGTGAGGGGTGGGACAGCCTGGCTGGATGTTGCTGATTTTAGTCATCACCCGTAAAAAATCAGCCATCTGCAAGGCAGGACCTCGAGGAGACACCGTGCAAGGTTTTCAAAGCAAGGTTTTCAAAACATCAGCAAATTTAGGATAACTGAGTGGCCAGGAGCTCCCAAAGGGTCCAACAGGCATCCAGCACTCTCTTCAGGAAGAGCTGAAAACGCAGAATTGATTTTTCAGCCCTGGGAGAACATATTTTATTTTTTTTTTTCCTTCCCCAAAGATTTTGGTCCTTTGTGTCTTTAAAGAGAAAACCAGGAAAAAAACAGGAAGTTCTGCAGGAGGGAAGGAAGTGTTCTGCTCTTTTTTTTTTTTTTTTTTTCTTGCTCAAACAGGGGAGGCAGGAGCTTTGCACAACCCTCATCTGACCCAGCTGCTTTTCTTTCCCCCCCACTGGAAACTCGTGTCCCCCCCCCCCTTCCTTAGGGAAGTTCACTCCTGACCCACTAAAAACAACCAGAAACCTCTGTGGTTGGCTTGAAAAGGTCACAATCCCTTTCTGAAGGCTGAATTCCCACCCCAGACACCCCTTGGAACCGAAAAGAGGCAGGTGGGCAGCTCAGCTGAAGGCCACTTTCAGTGAGAGGAGTGGATTTGGGGGCATCCTGCTCTCTCTGCACCGCAGAATTAAACAGCTCTAATGACCTGTTGACAAGGAGAGATCCCTCTCACCCTAATTAAGGATGTCATTAAGCCACAGCAAAGAGCCAGGCCTGATAAGGCCCAGGGGCAAAAGGATGTTTATTTAGGTGGTTTAATCCCCCATGGCCTTGTAGTTCCCATTATCCTTTATCACCGACAAGGAGCTTCTGTGTGTGGAAGTGGAACTGTGTTGACCCAGCACCCTGGAATGGCTCGGGGTTCCCGGATAAAACTCCAAACCAGACCTGGAACAGCTCCAGGTGCTCTGGAGGCAGCAAAGGGAAGGAGAGGAGGAGAAGAAGAGAGGACTTAATCATGGAGTGGAAATGTGGGAAAGGCAGAAAATAGAGCTTGGGACAATCTTGGTGGCACGGCTTTGCTGGAGCTCCTCTCCCTGCAAATCGTGCTCCCAAAAAAATAGGATGGTTTGGGTTGGGAGATTAAAATCCAGCCAGATCCACGCTTTCCACTATGCCAGGTTGTTCCAAGCCCAACCCAACTGGCCTTGGACACAAAATGCATCTTCTGCTTTCCCAAACAAACGGGATTGCAGCTCAAAAAGCAAGAGCAACAACAGAGCACTGCACAGCTGGGCTTTAGGATGTGGTACCACCCTCATCAGAGCAGTTTGGAGCCAGATCTTGAGTATCAGACCTGGAATTAGAGCCTGGCAACCATCCCAGAGGCACAAACACCCTCAGAGGAGTGTCCTTTGGGACACTGGGAGAGGTGGATCCTGAGCAGATGGAGCTCAGGGTGCACCACTGTCAGCCCTGACCCTCCCTGTGCACTCAGCACCTGCAGAACTCCAGCAGGACCAGAGAAAAACACACCATAAAGCTGCAAACAGGCACTTCAGAGGTGTCTGGCTCCACCAAATATCCCCAAGTGAGGCTCTGGATCCATCCCCTGCCTGCTCTGCCTTTGGACACCTCCACTCTCCTCTCCTCCCACCCCACTGATGGTTGTTTATGCCAAATGTCCCTTGCAAACAAACCCTCCCAGACCTGCCCTTCCCAGTGATCCATGTGAAGGCCAGGAACTCCAGAGCATCTGCAATCCCTGCCAGAGCCAGGGCAGGGCTGGAAGCTGTGCAAAGGAACAGGAATGAGGAGAAAATAAAGACTTGCTTGGATCTGTTTAACCCCTGCCCCCAGCCCAGCCTTCCTCTGCTTCTGTCTGAGTTCCTTAAACTCACTCACAGGGTCATGTTTGGGTTGGAAAAGACCTTCAGGATCATCCCATTCCAACCTGGCCATGGGCAGGGACACCTTCCACTAGCCCAGGTGGCTCCAACCTGGCCTTGGACACTTCCAGGGATCCAGGGCCTCCCCACTCTCACAGCCAGGAATTCCCTCCCCATATCCCATCTAATCCTTCCCAGTTCAAGCCATTCCCTGTGTCCTGTCCTTCCATGCCTTGTCCCCAGTCCCTCTCCAGCTCTCCTGGAGCCCCTCTGGGCACTGGAAGGCTGCACTGAGGTCTCCCTGGAGCTTTCTCTCTTTGAAAACCCAGGACATTCCCAGGAACCATGCCCAGCACCACGAAGGACAATCCTAAGTGAAGAACTCTCTAATTTTCCCACCTCCCTTTAGCCTTTCCCACCTCCCAGGGCCTTTTCCCGAGGCAGAGCAGTGGGAAGCTCCTGGTGCTGCATCAAACCCTCTAGGGGCTCTTGGAGGACAAATCAGAAGCCACTGAAGGCAGGACAGAGCTCCTTGGAGTCTCCAGAGCCTCCCAGCCTCTGATCATCATTCCAAGACACCACAACTCCCTTTGCAGGGCCAACCCCCAGGTCCTTTGATGACCTGCAGAGCTGGTCAGGAGCTCCTGACAAAACTCTTTCACAAGAAAATTCCTGTTTGTTGAGCCCAAACGCTTTGCATGAGCCCTTTCCAATTCCACTGGAATGTAAACAATGCCCAAGCAGGTCAGGCCTGTGGGCCAGCTGGTCTGGCAGTAAAACCAAGAGCTCTTGTTTAGCAAACAAACACGAGCTGGGCCACTCTCTGAGCTTCTTTTTCCTTCAATATTCCCTCATCAACCACCTGCAGCATTCAGGACTTCCAAAGCTCCAACCCTATTCCTTGTATCTCTCCCTAGGGAGAGAACTTATCCCAGAATTTCTCCCCTCCCTCTTGAACTCGCTGATTTGGCCCCCAAAATTCGCTGCTGAGCTGAAGGCAGGGTTTTTTCGAAGGACAATTCCTCCCGGTTTCCTTGCAGGATCCTCCACAAATCCCACTGGGAATTGAAGTCCTTACAGAAGGAATAATGGAATTCCCAAGCTCAGGGAGCAGCTGCAAGTTCTAGGAAGCTTCCAGGCATTAGGAAGCTTCCACCAGGACACACTAGACTTTGGGTCAGGTCCAAATCAAACTCAGCTCAAGTTTAAAACCAGCCCCTCCCGCGACCTGCAGCTCCTCCTCCGCTTCTGGCTGGAAACACGGGGATTGTTTGTTTGTTTGTTTGTTTAAAAAAAAAGCCTTTAAATGTGCTGCTTTTCGCCCACCATCCACCCAGACTTTCCCCTGAGCACCGGGAATCTTCTTGAGCACCTCCCTCCCCCGCAGAAACCCGGCGGAGCTCATCAGCCTCTCTCGCCCTAATTAGCGGGGGATCGATGATTGCTTCGCCGGGCGAGATGTGCCAGCCCAGCACCGACACACACACGCATTGCCAGCCTCACCTCATCAGCTGAGCCTGCTGCTCCCCCGGCACGGCTGGAAAATCCCTCTGGAAAAGAGGAGCGAGCCCCGCAGGAGGAGGCGGGAGGGGCGCTGGGCGGGCGCGTTCCCCTTGGGAGCACAGAAAACTCGGGATAACTCGGGATAACTCGAGTGTCCCGGCCCTGCAGCAGCTCCTCTCCCAAAATCGGACCGCTACGGGATGGTTTGGGGTCGGAAGGGACCTTAAAACGCCGTGGGCAGGGACAGCTCCCACTGGAGCGGGTGGTCCAAGGGAAAGCAGGGAGAGAGGGTTTAACCAAGCCCAGGGATGAACTCCCTTAAAGACAACATTTCAGTGCAAAGCCGGTGCGTTTCACAAAGCAGAAAGTGCATGAAGAGGCAGTTCACACTCCACACTTCTGCTCCATCACAGAGATAAATTTCCACCTGCAGAAGCCGCTCCAAAACTTTTCCGCGGGAACGAAGCACCTTCCACTGTCCCTTCCTTCCAAAGCTGACCTGAAACCCCCGAGCCTGAGGATCAGCAGGGACACAACCAGGCAGCACGTGGAGGACTTACCTTGCACAGGGCGGGCGGTGAAAAGCCCCGGCAGCGGCTCCGCGGAGCTTCCCGAGCCCCGAATTCCCGGGAGCTCCCAGCGCTGCCTCCTCTCCCTCTCCCTTCCCCTCCCTCCCACCCTCCCCTCCCTCCCACGGGCGCTTCGCTCAGCTCAGCTCAGCTCAGACACAGATCTGGGCCTGTTGCTGAGCTCAGACACCCACAGAGCCCTCCCTGGCACAGTTACGAAAGCCCCGAGTTGCTCCTTGCTATTAGACTTTTGCATATAAATATAAATATATATAAAATATATATTATAGATAAAAACTATATCGTATATTTATATATAAAATATATTCTATATAAATACATATTTATATATAAATACATATTAATATAATATTTATATATTTATATATATTTATATATTTATAATTTTTATATATATTTATATAAAGGACAAAGAATTTTGGCAGCTCGCACGCTGGGGGAGCTTTTCAAATGAGAGGGGAAAGCAAAGGATGTGGGGTTTTAGTGTTTTGTTTTTTTTTTTTTTTTCTTTGTAGTTTCTTTTTGTGCTCTGGTCCCTTTTCACCTCTGCTCTGTCCCCACAAAAGTTTGCCAAGTGGAAGTTTTTCCTGCCAGTCCCTCCCATGGAGTGGAAACCCCGGGAAACGGGATGGGAACTGAGGGGAACGGGATGTTTCCTGCAATTCAGAGCTGCTGCTGGGAGCTGTGACAGCCTGCAGGTGGCTCAACAACCCCTGCTGCACCCCAGCCACCAGCAGCCATCTCCCCCCTCCCAGAAAAACCCCTAAACACGACCCCAAAACCCCAGAGTTGATTTTTCCAGGGGGACCCAGAGACCTCCCCAGCCCATCTCCTGCACCTCCTAAAGCACGACAGCGTTTTTCCAGCTGATCCCAAATTACAGCAGAGTCCTCAGCCACCAGGAAACACATCCCCTTTTCCCAGAAAAACCCTAAACACAACCCCAAAACCCCCAAGTCAGGAGGACTCCAAGTCCTCCCCAGCTCAACTCTTGCAGCTCAGCCACCTCCTAAACGTTTTTGTTTTGTTTTTTTTGTTTTTTTTTTTCCAGTTGATCCCAAATTACAGCAAACCCCCCACATGAGTTTTGTCAAAGCTGCAGCTCCTCCTCGCCCCTCCAAATCCCAAAAAGGCTGCCCTAAAAAAACCCCTGCTGTGCCTCAGACCGTGCCAAAGAGCCCAAACAAAGCCCCTTTCTCTCCCAGGCTCCCACACGTTGGCATTTTGCCTGCTCTTCCCTGCCAGTGGGATTTCCAAGCCTTTCCCAAGCTCCTGGAACTCCCTGAGGGATCAGGATGGGTTGTTTTCCTAGAGGAGGATGCTCAAGGGTGGAGCAGGAGATGCCTCAATCCCCCTTTTGTTCCCGGAGGTTCTTCCATTGTGTTGATTTCCTTCCTGCTTTCCTGGATTCCCGGGGGTTTTTAAGGAGACAGGGATGTGTCCATAACTCACTGCCTGGCTCAGCACAGTCAGCAGGCATAGCAGCAATCCTTGGATACAGCAGGGAATAAATTCCTTCCCAGGGAATGGGAAGGACGAGCAGTGAGCTCTGCAGGCTGGGGAGCAGGACTTTGGGCACAATTCCCAGACCTTCTGCTCCCAGCGCAAAATCTGGGAGGAAATCAGTTTTCCACAAGGGATGGGATGGCAGAGAGGTGCCCCAAATCCTTTAGAAGTCCCTGTGGAGGTGCTTCATCCCAGGAGGAATTCCCAGCCTCCATCCTGTGGGGATGGAGATGATTTGTTCCCCACAAAGCTCAGGGTATTTCCCACCCTCCAAAAAGGGGGATCAGAGATCCAAGTGCTGAGCACGAACGTCTGGGAATCTCCAGCTCCCCCAGGGAATTGGGAAGGCCGAGGAATTCTGCTGCACACCGGGAGAGATGGGTTCTGCTTCGACCCACCTTTGGGTCTGGCCCTCAGGCTCAGCTTCGTGGGTTGTTTCTGTTCAGCTCTGGGCAAGTGATGTGATGTCCATGCTTTGGATTCCTGCTTTTCCTGGTTATATTTTAACTCCAGCTTGTTGAAACTGCATTAAAAGCAGTCAAGTCCTACTCCAGGGCTGATCTTCCTCTCCGTGGAATCCCAGACTGGTTTGGGTTGAAAGGACCTTAAAAGATCATCCAGTGCCACCCCCTGCCACGGGCAGGGACACCTTCCACCAGCCCAGGCTGCTCCAACCTGGCCTTGGACACTTCCAGGGACCCAGGGGCAGCCACAGCTTCTCTGGGAAATCCATTCCAGTCCCTCTCCACCCTCCCAGCCAGGAATTCCTTCCCAATATCCCATCTACAGCTCCCAGTTTTTCTTCTCCCCAGCCCTAATCACCCTCTCTCCTTCAGATCCTTCCAACAACAAACCACACAGTCAGGATTTTTTTTCCTTATCTTCCCCTGGAAAGCTTCCCATTCCTGCTCCCTCCCTGCTGGCCTCAGAGATGAGACCTCCAGCTTCCAGAGCAGGATATTTCAAACCATCAGCTGGTTCCAACCCTTGGCAGGGTGGTTGGACCTGGATGATCTTTAAGGTTCCTTCCAACTCAAACCCTTCCAGCATTCTAGGAGAAGACCAAAGCCATATTTTGCAAACAGGTGAGTTTTAGTCCTGATCAACCTGAAGAAGAAAAGGCCCATTTTGATCTTGGGAACTTGTTGGATTTAAATTTGAAGGGACAAAAAAAAAAAAAAAAAAAAAAAAAAAAAAAAAAAAAAAAAAAAAAAAAAAAAAAAAAAAAAAGACCTGAGACACTTTCAATAAATAAATAAACAAACACTTAAAAATGGTCATAAATAAACAATTAAAAAATAATCAGGGACATCCTCCCTATCAGCTCCAGGTCTCTCCACCACTATCTGACCAGATCCTTATTAATTAAACTCTCTGTGGCTGCAGCCACAGATGTGGAACACAGAGCACGTGGGCTCATTCCCAGCTGGGAGCTTTGGGAATGCTGCAGGCAGCAATTCCAAGGGAGGGAGGGGGATTGTCAGGCTTTACATTTTGCTCTCCTGCTTGTCCTCAGTTTTAAATCTTTGTTTCCTACACGGAATCAAAGGTTCCCTGAGGGAATATGGTTTTGAAATTTGGTTTAAAAGCGAGTTTAACCCCACCACTGGAAGCATCTGCTGGAGGGAGCGGCATCAGTGGCCACGAGGTCTCCAAGGGGTTGCTTTGAAGGGATCCCACCCCATCATTCAGATCAGCTTATTCCAACCCCCTGCCATGGGCAGGGACACCTTCCACCAGCCCAGGTTGCTCCAAGTCCCGTCCAACCTGGCCTTGGACACTTCCAGGGATGAAGCATCTACAGCTTCTCTGGGCAGCCTCCATCAGTGTCTCACAGTCCCCTCCAAATACAGCTTCCCCAAAATGACTTTTTAGTTTATTTTGGGTTTTTTTTAAATCCCAAGTCTATTTATAGCCCACGTTCCTCTGTTGAAACTCAATCCCAGATGAATTCTTGAGCTCTGGGACGGGGGTGCTGAGTCAGCTCTGCTGGCAGCACATCCCTGTGTCACCAGACAATCCCACCCCCCGTGGGGGACAAGAACCAGCCCTTCTGGAAACTGCTGCTTTGTGACTCACTGACAAGAATATTTGACTCTGCCAGCTCAGATAGGGGATTCCTGAGGCATTCCCAAGAGCAGCAAAGAGCCTGCAGCCTCCCCTTCCCCACAGCATCCCTCAAGGAGAAGCTGCTTAAATCCAGGGAGAGGCTGTTTGAAGAAATGGAAAAAAAACCCCTTTTCTCCTCCAACACAAGATATGGTGGGACTTTGCTGGTTGTTGAGTTCTTTTCCAGCCTTTATGATTCTATAAATATATAAATATATAAATATATAAATATACAGAATAAATAGAATATAGGTATATATATAGAATATAAATAAAATACAGATATAGAGAGATATCCCTATAAATCCCAGGATCACATAGCTGCCTTTTCATTCCAAAAAGGAATCTTTTCTTTTTTTTTTAAAGGATTAAAAAGAAAAAGAAAATCAGCAGCTTCATTTACCCCTCAGGACATCCCAGATGCACACCAGGATCGAGTGAGAGGGGACTGAGCTGGGAGATGGAGAAGTGAATACAAAGCTCTTAATTCCAACTTGATATTTCTGCTCCAGGAACACCATGGGGCCATCCAAGGATTTGGCAAAGAAGAGGGAAGTCACAGCAGCTGGAATCTCATTGGACCTGTCACCCTTTAAGGAGCAACAAGCTGAAATTCCCTCAGCCAGGGGATTCCCAGGGTAGAGGGAGATCCAATCCAAGCGTGGAATCTCGTGCCTTGCAAGCCCAGGAACCTGGGATTTGGGTGGGAAACGTTGGGCAACCGGGCATGGAAACAGGAGCCAAGGGTGCAATTATTCCTGCCTCGTGTAAAAGGAGTTTCACAACCTCCTGGATAATCCAACTTGTGCCCGTTCTCCTCGCTGAGGCAACACGAGGCTCTTTCCCAAAAGGATGAGGGAGGTGGGATTGGAAAACAAGGCACTAGAAATGGGATTAGGGATGGGGACGGACGTGTTTGCAACAACTGAGCCACTGCTGAGCAGTAAATCAGTGTAAAAGTTCCATCTTTAGCTCAAGCAACTCCCCTCCCCGACGGACCAATTGACAAAGACCCAGAACAAAACTGCACTCAAAGCAAACTTCCCACTAACACACACTTTAAATCACCGGGATAAGCAAGTGCACACCTCAAAGCAAAACCCCAAACAAGGAGTCAGAAATAAAGGACAACGTAGGACAATAAAAAAAAACAATATAAAGACAGAGATATACCCACATATCTCTTAAGAGAGATAAGTTGCAGTTACGAGGTGCAGGGCGGGGCAAAATCAGTATCTCCAAAGTGAAGCAGCAAAGTACAATTGGTAAATAAAGGATCCATGGGGTAAAGGTGAAGGAGAGTGATCTGTAAGGTGGAAGGCAAGGTGGAGGTAAAGGAAGCAGAAGTTGCTCACCCCTCCAGTGTCTGAAGGAGTGGAAGGACACAGGGTAGCTCGTTAGTCCCCCCCTCAGAGATGATGGAATTTCTCCCCAGTTTTTGCTCATGTCCCATCTGTTTTTATACTTTTTCTTTTCCCTTTGGGTCCTGCAGCTGGGTGACAACAAGCAACTCCCTGACAGGAGGAGGGAGCCGGGGGAGGGGGGATCGGGCTCTGCTCCCAGGGAACAGGGACAGGAGGAGAGGGAACGGCCTCAGGCTGTGCCAGGGGAGGAGCAGGTTGGATATGGGGAAAATTCCTCCTGGGAAGGGCTGCCCAGCCCAGGGCAGTGGTGGAATCCCCATCCCTGGAGGGATTCCAAAACCCTGTGGATGTGGCACTTGGGGACATGGTCAGTGGTGGCCTTGGCAGTGCTGGGGGAACAGTTTGACTGAATGATCTTAAAGATCTTTTCCCACCTAACCAATTCCATAATTCCACGAAGGATGCCCAGTGGGGACGTTTCAGCCTCAGCTTTGCAGCCACATGACCTAAATTCCATTTCCCTGCTGTTTCCATGACCTTTGGAAGTTTCCCCCCCCCACCACCCCCTGCTCTCCTGGTGCTGTCTCTGATGATGTGCCCGGGCTGTGACAGACCCAGTTCTGACTCCAGCACTGCCAAAGCTCCTTCTCCACCAGGGATGTGCCACAGCTTGGAGCAGTTCCAGGTCATCCAAGGCACGGAGAAGACCCTGCCCAGCCGTGGTGGGGATGGTCACCAGCTCCAGGTGTGTCCCCTCCCCGTGGTCCCTGAGGGCAAACCACGTGGAATGACATGCCCCAGGTGCTTTCTGCTCACTAAAACAACCCCAGTTCTTACTCCACAGAGCAAAACAGATGGATATTCCAGCCCTTGGAGCTGTACCTTCAACAGTGACATCTGGCCAGCCCAAGAAATCCATCAGGACTCTGATTTAGGATCAACTTTCTGCATCAGCAAACACAGAATCGAGGAACCCTTTTACAAACAAGCCCCATGGTGCCCACTTGGCTCCAAGAATTAAACAGGACTCATTAATCTACATTATTTCTTGCTGTGTGGCAGCTTGTCTAACCTAAGGCCTTGCTCAAGAGGACTGGCAGTCAGTCCTAACTCTGTAGGAGCAGATTTAACTGCAGGAAGCTGGAAAGCAGGAAAACAGACACAAAAAAATCCCATTTTCCTCTGTCAGCACCAAACCATCACCTTCCAGCTCAGGGCAGCTTCTTCCTCTGTGCAAAGTCATCTGAAACCATGGTCTCCAGATTTCTGAGCCTTTTGGTGGTCAGTTGGATAATATTCCAGAAAACTACTTAATTCCATGAGTTTTTTGGGCTTTGGGAGAGCCCAGATGGGGAACCTGCAGGGTTTGCTTGCAGGAGGATGTGACTTTCCCCGGGGCTCCTTCAGGTGCCCCAAGCAGGGTGTCACATCCCCAGATGAAATACTGGGGCCCTTCTTCCCACTCCTTGGAAGTGGGAAGACCCATCCAGCTGCTGGATCACAGCGATCCCACAGCCAGAGGCACCTGGAATGTGTCGATGGGAAAAGGGGAGCAAAGGTGCTGAGCTACAGGTAGGTGAGAGACTCGTGAAACAGAGCAAAAATCAAGTGCAAATCTGGTTTAAGATATGGGATATGGCCTGTGGGCATTCCCCAGCCCCACCCCAGCGCCCCTAAAAAGGGGGTTTGTGGCACCTCCTAAAAAAAGCCTCCCTTTGGTTTGGGAAGGTTTGGACAAGCTCTCCTCAAACACAGCATGACGAGGGCCAGGCAGTGCAGCAGCAACTCTGAGCTCACAGCCAGTCCTGGCCCAATCTTCCACCCATCCCTCTCCCTCCCAGCTGCCAGAATTCCCTCTGGGATAGCAGGACAGACCCACCCTGGCTGGGAGAGCCGTGGTGAGACCACAACGTGGTCCCAGGAGATGAAGCAAACCAGGAGGAGATCCGGACCTGAGCGGGTTGAAGATGTCCCTGCTCACCGCTCTAGAGGGCCCTTAAAACATCCCTTCCAAACCAAAACCAAACCAAAACCAAACCAAAACCAAACCAAACCACCCTGTGCTTCCAGGACCTTCCAACACGAGTCGGTGTCCCCCTCCTCGTCTCCTTCCCGCAGCACCAAACCATCCCCATCCAACCCAGCTGCTCCACGGGGACATCCTGTCCCTGTCCCACTGGGCTGGGAGCCACCTGAAGCCTCAGGGCGTGTTGGCTCCGAATCCAACTGGAGACACGGAGAGACAAAGGAACCTTGTCCCACAGCGCTGAATCATTCCCTTCTATCCCGCCCCGGCAGGGATTTGGGGAGTGTTTGCCTCCCCTCAAGTAGGAAATGAGCCACGCTCCTGTTTTTAGGGGCAGAACCGTCGGGATTTTGCTCAGCTCCCAGCTTCCCAACCCACCTCGTGCCTTCCACAGGGATGGATCTTTTCCTAATCCAAAGCGGTAAAATTTGGAGGGAGAAACCCCCGGCACAGGGAGCGTCATCCCATTCCCAAAGCTCCACCAGCCGCAACCTTCCCCCCCCCCCCGAATCCTCCCCCAGGGCACCGAGCCAAACCCTTGGGAACAGCATCTCCCAGCAGCCCAAATTCCACCTGAGCAGCCCAAATTCCGCCTTACCACGGGCTGAGCCGCCAGCCGGGACACAAATCCATGGGAATGCGGGGAGCGCTGCCCGCTCCGGCTCCTCGGCCGCTTTATTTACTCACTCCTTGGAAAGGGAGGGGAAAGAAAACTCGAGGAAGTGCCGTTCCTCTCCCAAGGTGCACCGCAGAACATTCCTGGTGCCCATGGAAACCTCCTGGCACCATGCCACGGCTTGGCCGCCCTCCAAATTTCGGGCAACCCCTGGACGGCTCCTAAAGGGATTTAAAGGGATGAGGCTGCTGCTCCCTGTCGGCAAAAAATAGTCGGGATGGTCCCGAATTTGCCTTCGGCTCCGGAGGGAAAGTCGTCGGTGCTTGTGCCGAACCGGGCGGCGAGTTGTGATCCAAACGAATTCGGCTCCCACGCTTCTCCAGAGGGAGAATTCCCGGCCACAGACGGCGGGGACAACGGGAAAGCTCCAAACACCTGAAGGGAAGCTGCAGAGATGAAGGGGAAAAATAGTTCACTGGGATTTAAACTTCGGCCAGAGGGATTTAAGAGGGTCCATTCCTTTCTTCTTCTTTTTTTTTTTTTTTTTTTTTTCCCTTTCCTGGCTCCCAGATCTTCTTACCTGTCCTGGGGTTTCCAACTGCATCCCAAAGGATTTAAGAAGCTCCATTCTTCCTTTTTCCTGTTTTTTTTCCTTTCTCCTGGCTCCCAGCTCTCCTTCCTTGCCCTGGGGTTTCAAACTGCATCCTGAAGGATTTAGGAAGCTCCATTCTTCCTTTTTTCCTGGCTTTTTCCTTTCTCCTGGCTCCCAGCTTTTCCTCCTTGCCCTGGGGTTTCAAACTGCATCCTGAAGGATTTAGGAAGCTCCATTCTTCCTTTCTCCTGGTTTTTCCCTTCTCCTGGCTCCCAGCTCTACTCCCTGCCCTGGGGTTCCCTCCTCTTTGCTCCTGGTTGGGCTGAGGAGCGATGGGGTCTCCCTGGAAATCTCCACTTGACATCCTCCCATTCCCAGTTTTTATTGCTGGGATGCTTTGTAGGGTTAGGAAAGGATGGATCCAAGTTTTAAGACCCAGGATAGTTTGGGGAGCCGGGAATTCAGCAAAATCCCATCATGTAAAACGGGAATGTGGCTCCTTTCCTACTTGGATGGAGACAAATATTCCCGTGGGTTGGGGCTTCACTGCTCTGGGGGAAGAGTGAGGAGAGCAGGGAAAGCCTGGAAGGGATTATTGGAAGGCACTGGAGCTCTGGGAGTGGGTGGACAAGGATGATCCCCACTCAGCAGGGAAGGGGACCCTCCATCTACCCTCAGATCCCTCATTCCCACTCAGGCACAAGGTCCTTTCTCCCTGCCCCTGTGTCCATGCCCACAGCTCCAGGGGACTCCAGAGCACATGGAAGGAGGGGAAGCAGCAAATTCCCTCTCCAGGGGCCTCCTCACAAAAGAGATCTCCATTAAAAATCTCTCTTTAGAAATCCCAGCACCAATAAACCCGGAATAAAGGCAGGAGAGACTCCCTTTCCTCCTCCCTTCTCGTGTTTCCAGGCATTTCCAGGGGGCTCCAGACCTTCTCCCATCATTCCAAACACGGGCAAACCAAGAAGCCCCGGGATGGGGGGGAAACAAATGAGGCAGGAAAAAGCCACATCCTCTCTGGAAGGTACAAAATGAAATGAAATGAAACGAAGGTGCAAAGTGCTGAAAGTCGGCAGGTTTTTCCCCCCCTCCCAAAAATTCCACTGCACTGACCCACCTGGAGAATAAGGAATGTGGAGGGTGGAAATCAAGAAGGATCAGGTTGGTTTGGGCTATTTTCGCTCAGCTCTTGCCCCCAGGCAGTGGTTTGGTGCCACTGGCAGGTCCAGCTCGTGAGCCCGTGGAGAGGAAGGAACTCCCCAGGAGCTGCAGGAAATCACAGTTTGGCTCCAAACCAAAACAAAACGCCCAAACCACTCTCAGAATCAAAAGGAGGGAGCAGTTTGGAACTCCCAGGCCGTGGGGAAGGCACTAATAATCCCCCTGCAGCCTGGAAACGGCATTCCAGAACTTTTCCTCCACGTGACCCAGAGCACGGCAGGTGCATTCCCATAAAATCCCCTTAAAAAACAAACCAGCACTGGTATTTCCACAACGTTTTCCAGAGGGGAACAATCCCATAAGCAGGGCTGACCTGAATTCCCGTGGATTTATGCCTGGGAAGATTCAGGCACAAACAAAAGCTCCCCATCCTGGCTGGTCCAGCTTCTCTGGATCCTCTCCTGTCCACCAGGAATTGTCCACGTGTTCTCCTTCTTCCCCCCCACGGGATCTGCAACTGGTTTAATTTGTTGACCCAGCACCCAGTTTTTAAGAAATTTAATACACAACGTTTCCTTCATCTCTCCCGGAGTTTTATCCCAACGGAGCTGAATCGAAACATCAAATTTTAGAATTTGGGGAGGGAAAGAGAGGTGGAGGGAGGAGGAGAAAGGCAAGAAAAGGGTATCCAAAAGCCTCATTTCCTTAAGGAATTCAGCTGCAAAGCATTCAAACCAGCCGGGTGAGCCAATCCTTGGGATCTTGGAGCCTCCAGACTGGATTTTCAGCGGGAAGGAAGGACCGAACTGCTCAGCTTGGGAGCAGATGTGGAATTCGCTGTCTCGGTGCTGCCACCGCCTGTTGTTTGCCGATGAGCCCTCACAGCGCACCCCGCCTTCCCTTTCCACTGCTCCCAATTCCTGTACCTGTTTTCCAAGCTGATTCCCACCATCTCGGCTCTCAGCCCCGCTGCGAGTCCTGCAAAGCATCGCTGGCATCATTCCACCCTCCTCTGATCTTCCCGATCCAATCAGAAACGCAAAGCTCAAAGCTGGACGGTCCATTTGAACTTCTAAAATGTTCATTTCCTATGGAGCTTCTTTTTCTCCTGGAATTGTGCTTGGTTCCCTAAAATTGCTGGAGCAGAGTAGCAGAAGGGATTTGATCCTCCTGGATCTCTGGGCTTGTTTTCTTTCCTAAAATCCCAGGTTTCTCCCGGTAAAGAATCCCACAATCCTCTTCCCAGATACCTTCAGAGATCAAGTTTAAACTGAAGGAGAGTGGGATTAGGTGGGATATTGGGAAGGAATTCTTGGCTGGGAGGGGGGTGAAGGACTGGAATGGATTTTTTTTTCCCAGAGAAGCTGTGGCTGCTCCTGGATCCCTGGAAGTGTCCAAGGCCAGGCTGGAACAACCTGGACTAGTGGAAGGTGTCCAGGGGGGTTGGAACTCAGTGATCTTTAAGGTCCTTTCCAACCCAACCCACTCCATGAAGTCTGGGTGAGATTGCAGATTCCAAGATCCTTCAGGAGTGAAAGATGCTTTTAAAATCCCCAGATCCCCACCCCTCATCTGCAGTACCCCTGGGCTGGGGGAGCTCTGATGCTGCTGATGCATCAGCTTGGCTCTCATCCCTCTTTTTTTTTATTAAGGGGAAGAGAATTCCGTCACCAAACCAGGAGCAAGGCAAGGACACCAGAGCTGGAATCACTCAGGCAGCTGTTAAGAAATACATTAAAAAAAAGAGGAAATTCAGGGTTTAATGGTGCATTTCCTTCCTCTGGGTGGGCAGGGAGAGCTCCCAGCTCTCCTTCGCTCCTGCATCCCCCCCCTCTCCAAGGCTGGCCTGAGGAGCAGCCGAGCTCTGTAAGCGACACCGGGCTAATTAATTAATTAACGACTGCCCGGCGTCGGCTCCGCGGCTGCTGGGATAGAGAGGCAGGCAGGAAAACAGGGCTGGGACAGCCCCGAGCTGCGGCTGGGAAATGCTGAGGGCTGCTCCGAGCTGCCTGCCCTGATTCCTGAGCTGCCCGGCAGCCGGAGAAATCCCTGGAAAAAAGGAGAAGATGGCGTGGGATGCTGCCCTGCAGCATCCTCGGTCCTGGCTGGGATTCTTCTCCCTCCTCCTCCTCCTGTCCTGCTCCGGGGCTGTCGTGGCTCAGCTGATCGAGGTAAGGAGCGGCTTTCCCGAGGGTTGGGATGGGCCGGGAATGGGGGTTTTTCCAGGCAGGATGAGTTAAGGTGGCCCCAAGGGGTTGGAGGTTCTTGTTGCTTCCTGCAGGCCCCCCCCCCCCCAAAAAAAAAAAACAAACAACAAAACAACAGGGAAGAAGGAGCTTTTAAAGGGTTGAAGCCACAGCACAGCGGGTCTTTTAGCCCGGTTCCAACAAGTGTCACGTGTCAGGGATCGGGAAAGACCAGGAATGATCCCGGTGATGCCGTCCCTGGATGCACCTGCCCAAGGGAAACGTTTGGGGGCATTTTCCTTTTTTTTATTTCCTCCCCTCATTCCCCCTGGCTCGGCACGAAGATGAACTCTGGAGGTGACGTTCCTGCCCCAGCTCAGTTCCAGAGCTTTTCCCTCAGGATGACTGTGCACTCCCCACGGCCCCAGCTCCCTCTGGAAAGGCTGGGGTGGAGGGAAAAGCAGCTTCACGAGCCCTGCCAGAAGGGAGAATTCCTGCTTGGAAAAACTGCCCTCCAGAATTACTGCCAGCAGTTTTGCAGCCAGGGGTCCAACCACTGCCCAACCCTCCGCTTGTCTCGCTTGTAAAGTGAATTAATTCAAGATTTTCAGACAGATCCCTCTTTAACTGGGCCATAAGATCCCCAGCGAGGCAGGCAGGGACCTAAAACTCCTTTCCAAACTCACAGACCGGGCTGCTGAAAACATAATTCCCACTTTTCCCGAGCTGTTCAGCCTCTCTCAAGGTGACCAGCGAGGCAGAACTTTCTCTGACAGAGCACATTTCCCAAAACGTGCTCCACTGAGCCCGTGCAGACACAGCACCCGCCCACCAGGATGTTTCCCTTTCCTTGCATCCCAGGCACACATTTTACAGGATTGTAAAAAAGCCAAAAGCCAAACGAAGAGAAACGTCAAGATTGTTATAAACCAGGTGGCAGTTCAGGCTCTGCTTTATTAAAGCAGATTTTTTTGATCTGAAGCTCCTGCAAGGCTTTTTTTTTTTTTTTTTTTTAACTTTCAATAATGAGATAATTGGGTTGTCCTGAATAATTCAATTTTGTGCTAAGCCAGCCCAGCAGAGCAAACAGAGAAGGTCAGAGGGGCTGGACATCAAAACATTTCCCTCAGCTAAAAAAAAAAAACCAAACAAACAAACAACCCAAAAAGGAGAAATAAAGAAAGAAGATGCCTTTTTTTTTTTTTTTTTAAATGGTGTTCAAGTGTTTTGCAAATTCATTTCCACCCGGGAGAGAAGGGGCAATAAAAGCCTCTCAAGATTGAATTTAATGGCATTGGCAAAAAGCTTTATTCTCTCAGAGACCTCCTGGGGGAGATCTCAGTCCCCTGGGGTGGAAAGTGAGCTGTGCAAGGGTTAGGAAATTCTCCTGGCACTGGGAGAATTTGGAAATAAAATCATGGGATTCTGGGGTGGTTTGGGATGGGAGGGACCTTAAAGACCCAGTTCTAGCCCAGGGACACCTTTCACTAGCCCAGAGTGCTCCAACCTGGCCTTGGACACTTCCAGGGATCCAGGGGCAGCCACAGCTTCTCTGGGAAACCCATTCCAGCCCCTCCCTGCCAAGAATTCCTTCCCAATATCCCATCCAAACCTACCCCTATCAAGGCCTTTCAAACTCATCCACGTGCTCAGACATTATCAGCAGCTAAATAAACACCTGGAATTTGGGGAAAAGACCCTTTTCCAGCATCACACATTTGGAACTGGGGGAAGAGGAGAAGGAGAAGGAGAAGGAGAAGGAGAAGGAGAAGGAGAAGGAGAAGGAGAAGGAGAAGGAGAAGGAGAAGGAGAAGGAGGCTTTGCCTTTTTCTCTCCCTTTCCCAGGGCTGCTCCCAGAAAACAAGACCCATTCCATGAAATTCCTGGAGCACTGGCACAGCTCCTCAGCTTTCCACCTTGCCAAACATTCCTGCTAGGATAAATGATGCTTTTTTGGGAAGCAGGGAGCTCCCACAGGTAGCAGGTTATAACATCCCTGCTCGCCTCCAACGTGCCCAAGGGATGCTCTGGAAACCTCCCTGGAAGCAGGGAGGGAGGAAAATCCACATTTCCAGCCCCTCTAGAGCCAAAATTTCCTCTTCTAAAGGTCAGTATAACCCTCATCACTTCTTCTGTTCATCCCTCTTTGGGACCAGAGCTGAAAATCAGAGCTGAGAGAATCCCAGGATGGTTTGGGATGATCCTTCGGGTCCCTTCCAACCTCAACCATTCCATGATTCCATCTGCAACCATTCATCCCACTTAAATTCACTCACAATGACCTTTTTTTCCCCCTAAATACACCATCCCATTTTATTGACCTGGGAAGGACACCCAGATCAATTATTTATAAGAATTCCCCCTTTGGACTCGGCGATTCCTGGAGGTCTTTCCAACCTCAGGGATTCTGGGATCATTCCTGCGTTTCCAGCGTTGCATTTGGACTGTGCCAGGGCTTGGGTGCCCTCACCAGGTACATTTTTCCCCGGTGGATGGATGTCCATGGCCAGATTCTCCATCTCCTGCTCAGGAGGAAAAGCAGGGAAAGAACATTTCGGGGTTTATTTAAAGCTCCATCCGTGGCTTTGGGATGTGGAACCAAATGCAATCAGAGATTAATATTGCTTGTTTTTCCAGAGCCCAGCCCTTGCTCAGGGAAACAGCAACACCAATCAAGCCTAATTAGAGGGGAAATTAAAAAAAACAAACTCAAAAAGTGATGCCTTTTACTGTTTTTCTTCTCTGCTGCTCAAATAAAACTCCTGAGTCCAACAACTCCCTCCTTTCCCACTGGGAATGATCCCTCTGCTTCCTCCCCCCCATCCCCACCACCACTGACAGGTCCCACCTGCCTGGAATGAATCAGAAGAGAGCAATAAGGGTATTTTTAATTATTTTGGAGTTAGAAGAACCGGTGTCATACCGTTCTGACCTAAAAAAAAAAAAATGCAACTTGCCCTGGAATGACTGAAAGGTTTGGGATTTAGGAGATGTTTTGCAGCCCTGAGTTTCCAGTGCCAGATCCAGCCACATCCAGGGCAGATCCAGCTCCTTATGGAGTTTTTTTTCACCTCCCAGCCCTTTTTGGGCACTTGGAGAAACAGAAGGATATCAAAATAGTCCACCCTTGGCTCTTACTTTAATTCCCCCATCCCCCAAAACAGCCCTACAGGGTTGGAACCCCAAAATTTGGGGCAGTAACAGCCCCCCAACCCCTGCCAGGGAGCCACTGGATCCCTGGGACGCCCCAAAAATCCTCTTCCCTGCTCCTGATCCCAGAGATCGAGCACAGAGTTGCTCTCCAGGGCAGGATTTATTCGCTCTAAACTGGGACTCCAGAAACTGGACACCCAAAATCTGAGCTTGGCACCGAAGGCTCTGCTCAGAATCCCCTCAAATCATCATTTATTTATGATTTATTACCAGCTCTGGAGAAAGTTTCCTCAGGGAAACCCGGGATGGTTTGGGTTGGCAGGACCTTAAAGCTCATCCCATTCCAACCTTCCCCCAGCCCAGGTTGCTCACCCGCCTTTGGCCTCAACATTTCTCCCTGGAGTCGGTTCCCCTTCCCTAAAACCTGGATCTAACCTAATTTTGGGCTCTGTGCCACGTTCCAGAGAGCTCAGATACTTCCCTGAACATCACCTGGAATATTCCTCAAGCCCTACATCATTTTTATCCCCTCTGCATTTCAGTTCAGGCTCCTGAGCCATCGTTTTTTCTCTTCTATAAACAAAAATAAACCCCAAAATTTTTAGCCCAGAGCCTGCTGGTTATTCCTTTCTGCTCCATTCCAGTTTCCCAACTTTCTCCCATCCCTGTGGGCACTGGTGGCAACGTTGGACTGAGGTTGCTCCCAGGTGTGTTTGCACCTTTTCCTTTGGCATATTCCCATTTTCTTGCCTTCAAAAGCCTTTCCCTGTTGAATGATCTCCTGAGAGCTGCCAGTGCTGCTTCTTCCCTGAATTTTCCGTGTTCCCAACAGTTCCTTCATCTAAGGATGACTCCCTGAAGCCTGAAACCACCTGGAGAAGATTTCCCTCCTTCCTCCTTGCAGCCCTCTGGAATTCTTTTGTTCAGGGCCACTGCTTTGCATGGATAAAACAATGTCCATATTCCACTTCCAGACCACATTCCATCCCCTTTGATGGAATTCTAAGGGGTTTTTCCTTCCATTCTCCACTCCTAGACCACATTCCAACACACTTGATGGAACTCTGGGTGGTTTTTTCCCTCCATCTTCCAGTTCTGGACAACATTCCATCCCCTCTGATTGAACTCTGGGTGGCTTTCCCCTCCATCTTCCACTCTTGGACCACATTCCATCCCCTCTGATGGAATTCTGGGTGTTTTTTCCCTTTTCCTGCATAAGAATTCCCCTGTCCCAGTTTCATTTCCCTTCCTCACACCTTATCCCTTTATCCCAATCCAATCATTCCATTCTCCTGACGTTTATCACCGAGCACAGGTCAGTGACTCCAAACCCTGATATTTATTCCCCAGGCACCAATCAACAGCTCCAAGTCTTGACATTTGTTTCCAAGCACAAACCAGCACTTCCAAGTTCTTGAAGCTCCTAAAATTCCTTCCACTAGGATGGGTTTTTTTCCCCCCCCTCACTGTGTCACCTCTAAAAGCAAAGAGGAGCAGACATGGCAATTCCTTCAGAATTGTCCATAATCTGGTAGCAAGTTCTCCAGTCATTCTCCATCCCACTTCCACAGCGATCCAGAGTCTCAGACTGTCCTACTGCAACCCCACAATTGCTGCAGATCCCATGTCAGCACATCCCTTCCCATCTGGTTTCATTCCCAACCTTTTACCAGTCCAAGAGCTCTCATCATTCCTTCAGACTGGAGAATATTTAAATATCAAAGGAATTCCAACTGCACAGAATGATTAAATTTGGAAAAGACCTCCAAGATCTTCATGACCAAACACCACCATGTCAGCTAAACCAACTAATCCACTTCCAGGGATGGGGACACCCCCACCTCCCCAGGCAGCCCATTCCAGTTCCTGTCTTCCCTTTCCCAGTTGTCCATCAGAGACCAGTCTGGAAGGAAAGGCCCATCCATCCCTTGGACAGCTGAGCTCCCCAAAACTCACCAAAAATAAATAAAAGTGAGGTGTCTCCCGTGGGTCAGATTGAGGCTTGCCTGGAGGGCAACCCCTCCTGGGATCAGGAGTGAGGAAAGCTGATCCAAGGCAGGAGGGAAATTTAGATCTCTGGGGTCAAAGCATTAACTGGGCAGAATTTTCTGACCCTGAAACTGTGCCCTGATCCCTCCCCCCAGGGCTTTGTCCACCGCAGCTTCTCCAATTCCAACTCTTTGCTGCTGAACAAGTCAAAAAGAAATCCTCCAGGTTAAAAGGGAGAACTTTTGGTGCCAGATCCCACAAACTCCTCCCTCTTTGGCCGTCCCAGGTGCCTCTCCAAGATCTCCCCGCTCTGACCACCCTTCCTTTTCTCCCTTAGGAGCAATTCTGCCTTTTTAATCCGGTCCCTGCGCAGCGGGGAAAAAGGGAGATGCCCCAAATTCCAGTGCCGGTTGAATTCCAAGCAGCCGGGAGAGCTGGGGAGGGGCAGGCTGAGCCATTCCCCGGGCACACAGATGGATTGTGAGCAGGATCCCCCGGGAGACAAAGCACTCCAGACGCTGCAGGAATCATCCTGCGCTGGGAAGAGACTGAAATATGGTTTGTGCTGCACGGAGGGAAGTAATTGGAGAGCAGCTCCAGCTCGGATTCACTCCGGGATATCCATTTACAGCCGGGCTGAAGAGCGCTTGGATGGGTTGGGACAGGAAGGGCACAGCGGGGAATCGCATGTTGAGGAGGGTTGGGGTTTTTTTTTAGAAATAAAGTGTTTTCAGCTTTTATCAACTTTTCACGAGGCCCTGGATCGACAGGACACGGGGAGTGGCTCCCCACTGCCAAAGAACAGGGTTAGGTGGGAGATTGGGAAGGAATTCCTGGCTGGGAGGGGCTGGAATGGATTTGCCAGAGAAGCTGTGGCTGCCCCTGGATCCCTGGAAGTGTCCAAGGCCAGGTTGGAGCATCCTGGGACAGTGGAAGGTGTCCCTGCCCATGGCAGGGGTGGCACTGGGTCATCCTTAAGGTCCCTCCCAACCCAAAACATTCTGGAATTCTGTGATTGGAAAAAAAAAATATGTAAAAAAATAGTAACAAATATATAGGAAAAAATATGTAAAAATATAGGAAACGTATAAAATTTAGAAAAATATGAAGTATGTAGAGAAATATAAGAATTAAACAGAAAAAATATCAGAAATATGTAAGAGAAATAGGTAAAAATATAATATATAAGAAAATATGTAAAAATATAATATATAAGAAAAATATGTAAAAATATAATATATAAGAAAAAATGTGTAAAAATATATAAGAAAAGATTGGAAAGATGATAGGAAAATATAGGAAAAATATGTAAAACGTAAGGAAAAGCATGTAAGAAAAACATAAGGGAAAAATATAAGGAAAAAGTTAGAAAAAAAAGAAAAATAAGAATAATATAAGAAAAATAAGAAAAAATAAGAAAAAATAAAAAGAAGAAAAAAATAAGAAAAATAAGAAAAAA
>NW_020956964.1:107043-125107 GCF_003031625.1 Empidonax traillii
AAAGACAAAAAAAATACAAGAAATTCCCTCCTGAGCCAAAGAAATGAGCTCTTTAGAAAAAACCAGGGACCTCAAGAACACCAGAAACACCTACTTGGTGACCCCGAAAACCACCAATAAAAATTTCAAACCCAAACAAATCTCTGCCCACAACCCTCTCCTGGTCCTCAGGGACTCTTGGGGAGCCACCACCCCAGAGCCAGGGCCGTGTCCCTTCTGTCCCCCTCTCTCCCCCCAGGCCACCACGGAACCCCCCAAGAAGAAGCCGGACCCCGTGACTTCGGAGACCGTGGTCATCTGGGGGCTCAGGCTCTGGCAGGTGGTCGGCATCTTTGCCCTCTTCGTCCTATCAGTCAGTAAGTCCTCGATCCCAACACCCCCCCTCCCAAAAAAAAAAAAAGAGGATTTGCTCCTGGAGGGCCCCCAGGGATGTCCGTGAGGGGGTTGTGGAGCGGGAGAGGCAGGGGGTGGGTTTGGAGGGAACCACCAGCGGGGACCAACCGGTGGCATCCCACAGGAGAAGACATCCCGCGGGAACGGACATCCCGTGTCCAAATCCACGTTGGATCCGGCCCAAAGCCTGCCCTGTGCCCATCTGTGCCCTCCTGTGGGGCTGCCCCAAGTCCCAGCCACATCCCAGTTACCATCCCTTCCACCTCCATCCTGTTCCTCGGGGAATCATGGAATGGTTTGAACTCGAAGGGCTTTTAGTTCCGTGCCACTTCCAGGAGCAGGGACACCTTCCAGGAGCAGGTTCTGGGTACCAAGGACTTCAGACTTCCTCTTTTTAGGGCTTTCAGGGCTTCTAAACCTGCTTTTTAAAAGGTTTCTGGGACCATTAAACCTCCTTTTTTAGGGCTTTTAAACTTCCCTTTTCAGGGCTTTTAAACCTCCTTTTTTAGGGCTTTCAAACCTCCCTTTTTGGGCTTTCAGGACTTCTAAGCCTCCTTTTTTAGGGCTTTCAGGACTTTGAGACCTGCTTTTTTTAGGGATTCCTGGACTATTAAACCTCCTTTTTTTTTAGGGCTTTCAAACTTCCCCTTTTTTAGGGCTTTCAAACCTCCCTTTTTGAGGCTTTCAGGACTTTTAAACCTGCTTTTTTTGTTTTTTTAGGGCTTTCAGGATTTTTAGACCTGCTTTTTTAGGGCTTCCTGGACTATTAAACCTCCTTTTTCAGGGCTTTTAAACCTCCTTTTTTAGGGCTTTCAGGATTTCTAAACCTGGGGTTTTTTAGGGCTTTTAAACCTCCTTTTTTTGGGCTTCCCTCTCTGGGAAGAGTCTAAACCAGGTTCTCTGTGCCTTGCAACCCCCTCTCATGAATTTCCTTACAGGAATATCCCTCAGGCCACCTCATGACCCCACCAAAATCCTGAGGAAGGACCTTCTGCTCTCTCCTTGAACCAGCTAAACTTCACACAGCAAAAACTCCATCAGTCTGATACGAGACAAACATAATAAATCCATTTCTTTGCCATTTTTTTTTGACCTTTCCAAAGTGTGTAGCTAATTATTTTCTTCCCAAACTCCTCCAGAATTCCTTTGAACCTCCTCCTTTCCCTGTTTGGAAACTCATTCCTGCGTAGAAGCAAAGACCCCCGAAAAAATCGATTCCTAAAATCGCAGCCAACGCTCATAAAAATTGATTCCTAAAAATCACAAAATATCCCGAGTGGGAAGGAACCCACAAAAATCAAAGTTCCAACCCCCGACTCCGAAAATTAAATGTATTGGAAATACCATACAGAGAAAGTTACAGCCTGATTATTTAAAATTCTGAAAGCAGCAAATTGGGAACTAAAATAGCTTTTGGGTTCTGTGTTTGGACAAGGAAACAAATAGTTTTGTGGGATTTAATAAATTAATATTTATTTTAAGGGTTGAGTTCCCACTAATACACAGGGAGTTCAACAAAATCAGGGCGTTATCAGAGTCCTAAAATATATTTATTATTGGAGGAGGAGGTGGGAAGCGTTTGTAGGAGATTTGGAAGGGTTTTGTTGGGCTGAAACTCGATGATAAATAGATTTAGTGCATCTCAACGTGAAATAAAGTCAGTTTAGGGCTTTGCTGCCAACACAGGGGGAATCTGGGGACAACAGCAACGAATTAATCACAATTAAATTAATTAGCAATTAATCCTCTATCATCCAAGGTGCATCCAAGCACCAGGATGGTGCTTCCCAAAATCTCCACTGATCCCGTGGGATGGGCTAATAAATAGAGAAATAAAATCAATATAAGGATAATCTGGATAATAAATGTGGAAATAAAAGGGGGGAAATGGCTAAAAATTCAATAGAAGTAAAATAAATTGATAAATGAAAAGAAAAATGCTGAAGATGAAACATGAATAAAGTAAATATATGAAAAGGGCAAAAAAATCAGTAAAAATAAATATATAAACGAAAAATAGTAAAAAGTCACTGAAAATAAATCTATAAACGAGAAGGAAAAACAATAAAATAAAAAATCAAACAAATCTAGAAGTGAAAAGCAAAAAAACACTAAAAATAGAAAATAAATTAAAAAGCTTTTACATAGAAAGTAAAAAACCCCACTAAAAATAAAAAAGTGAAAAAAGAAAAAAATCACTAAAAATAAATATATTAATGGAAGAAGTAAAAAAGCACCAAAAATAAAAAATATACAAATAAAAAAACCCACTAAAAATAAAAAAATAATTAAATAAATATCTAAATTAAAAGTAAAAAAAAACCACTAAAAATAAAAAGAAATCTATAAATAAAAAGCAAAAGAAAATCACTAAAAATAAAAAATAAATGAAGTATATAAATAAAAAGTAACAAAACTCACAAAAAAAAAAGATAAACTAAATAGATAAATAAAAAACAAAACACTCACTAAAAATAAAAATTGAATAGAATAAATCTATTCAGGATATTCATGAATAAATCTTTTAAATGAAAAGCAAAAGAAAATCACCAAAAAGTAAATAAAATAAATCTATAAATACAAAGAAAAAAAACACAATAAAATAAACCATAAATAAAACATGGATAAACAATAAAGATTTCTAAAACTTCAATAGTAAATTTAGATATAAATTGGAATAATAGAAAGCTGTTATGGTACCATAAACATTCTTGTGGGCCTTAAAATGTCGTTTAGATATAAAAGTTAATAAATAATAATTTCCAGCTAACAAAATGGGTGCGTTACACCGAAGATTTATAGAAGATAAATATATAAAAATAGAAATAAATCTTCTGTATAAGTGAGGTTTCCAACTCTTGCCCTCAGCGCCTTCCACCAGGTGGCACCAGCACATCAGAAAAAGGCAGGAAAACCATCTGCAATCCCAAATTCTTTTCCATTCCCGTAAAAAGCCTAAAATATCCTAAAATATCCCGTTAACACCAAGCAACAGAGATTCTGGAGATTCCCAGGGCAGGGAAAACAAGAGCCCATATTCCTGTTTCTCAGCTGGTGTAAATGAATGTAGGGACCAGCATCTTTTTCTAGCAATTAATTACGGGTGGGAAGCTGTTCAAAAATTCCCAAAAAAAACCCCCAGATTCCACCAAAACAGCCCCGTATCCCACAGTGTTCAAAATTCCCCACTAAAATCCCCAAATTCCAGCCAAATAGCCCCATGTCCTCCTAAAATAGCCAATGATTTCACCAAAATATCCCCAAATACGCGTAAAATGCATCTAAAATACCCCCAGATCTCCCAAAGTATCCCAGAATTTTCCCAAGTCCCTCCAGTATTCCCAAACTTGCAAACCCACCTCCAAAAAAAATCCCAAATTCCATCAAATCCAGCCGAAACACATGGGAAACACACCCAAAAATCATCCCAATATCCTCCCAAACTCCCCCAAATCCCACCAGAATACCCCAAATATTCCAAAATTCCCTCAAAATCCATTCAGATCCCTGAAAATCCCATCAAAACAGCCTCAAAGCCCATGAAAAGTCACCAAAATCCCCCCAAAATGCCTCCAAATCCGCCCAAAGCCCCATCAAATTCCCCCCAAATCCCCCAAAATACCTCCAAACCCACCCAAATCCCCAAATATCCCCAAAATTCCCCGTAGAAACATTGGATTCCACCCCAAAACGGGGATTTATTCCCTAAAAATCCCATTTTTTTGGCCTCAAAAATGCCTCCCAGTCCTGCTCCGAGCTTTTAGTTGGGGATAAAAGGTTGGGAGAGCTCCAGCCTAGGAACTTCTTGCATAAGAGACCCCCAGAAGGAGACAGAAAGTATAATCCATCAGGAGCTTTTTAAATTAATTAATAAATTCTTTGCTTTAATTAATTCTGGGTTAATTATTAGCTCCAATTGCCGGATCAAACATCCAATATGGATTTTTTTTTCTGCCATGATTCCTCTCGACCTGCCCTGAGAGGCCTTCAGGGGAGACATCTGGAATGGCCAGATGAAAGAATAAGTGGGATAATTAGGGTTTGCTTTAGATAAAAAAAAAAAAAAAAGATATTAATGCTTTACTTAATTTATTAATTTATTAATCCCACAGAAATAGGAGAGCTGACCTGTGGCCTCAAGTGCCCTGGATTTGCCTGGATGCTCCAGGTTTGCTGCTTTAAAACATTTCCTAGCCCAGAGATTCCCTAAGGAGGAATTTGTCTGGAAACAAATCCCTGGAAAACAAAAGGTTTGGAGGGGAAAAATAAGGCCAAAAAATAAAAATAAATGAATTGCTCCCCTGTGCTCAGTGCTTGGAGAAAGGAAAGATCTTCCAGACTCTCACTGAACCCACTCGGTTCAGCTCGTTGGGGAAGAAGATCAAAAAGTCACTGGATTGAAGGAATTGAGAAAGAAAAGGGGGGGAAAAATATAAAGGATATTTTTAGTTTAGTGGGGAAAGGCAAGGGCAGAGCCTGGGAACGAGAAGCAGGTGGATCCCAAGGAGAGTTGTGATTCCACACCCTGATCCCCTCTCCCTGCAGAAAGGGGGGGGTTCAATCCAGGAGCACGAGGAATTCTCCCTCAGGAAGAAATTCAACTTGTGGAGCTGCTGAGCAAACCCTGGAGCAGCCCTGACCCCTGCCAGGAGTTATTCCAGGGTGTCCTCAGGGCCTTTTCCAGAGGTGGAGAAACCTAAAAACATGTTTGGCTTGAACTGGGGTTGGCACAAATACTGGGATTGCAGTCTCTCTGTTCCTTGGCTCCTGGGGTTTATTTCTTTCTAGGAAATGAGAACATTAATCCAAGGATTAGCTTTTCACGGGAAGAGGAGCAATAGAATGGGATAAAAAAACAGGATTGAGGAGGATTCTGAGAATGCATCTCAAAAGGGACAAAGGCAGGGACACCTCCCACTATCCCAGGTGGGGCTGGGGGCAGAAAATGCAGCTTTTCCTTCCCAATTCCTGGCTCCTGTTTGATCTGCACGTTCAAAGCCTCTCCCCTTGAAGCTGAGTTGGCAGAAGATGCCGTGAGATGGAGGCTGAGGGACAACTTCCAGCTGTTCATCCCATCCCATCCCACCCCATCCCAACTTCCAGCTGCTCATCCCATCCCATCCCATCCCATCCCATCCCATCCCATCTTCCAGCTGCTCATCCCTGGGGCAGCAGCAGCTCCACACGAGGGCCGTGGCAGGGCCAGTTTTCCTGGGATGCCTTTGCTGATGGCATTTCATTGGGAGGGGAAATGTTGCCTTGGAATACGGCCCAGGAAACCCTGGAGGCTTCACTGACACAAATTTGAAGCCTGTGTTCAAAAAGACAACATTTTTTTTTAATATAACTTTAAAAAATAAAAAATAGAAGGAATCTCAATGAGTCATGGAATGGTTTGGGTTGAGAGAGACCTTAAGGGTCATCCAGCTCCAAGCAGGGACACCTTCCACTTATCCCAGGTTGCTCCAGGCTGGCCTTGGACACTTCCAGGGATCCAGGAGCAGCCACAGCTTCTCTGGGAAATCCATTCCAGCCCCTCCCCACCCTCCCAGCCAGGAATTCCTTCCCAATATCCCACCTATTCCATGTCAGTTCAAACCATTCCCCCTTGTCCTGTCATTCCATGCCCTCTCAACCAGTTCCTCGAGCACCAACTCTCCAGGCTTTGCTTCTCCCAAAGCCTTTAAACAGGGGCTGCCCTAAACCCGGGGAATAAATCAGCATTAATTGCATTATTATTGCTAATTAACTCCCAGCAGCTCGGGCTTCCTTTGCTAAATGTTCATTAAAATCTTCTTTGGCAGCCTGGGTTTGCTGCAGCTGTCAGAGAGGGACAAACCTGCTGGGGGTTGCAGCCAATTTCCCTCGAATTTCTGGGAATGCCGAGTCCTGGAATGCTGCACCGAGCTCATCTCTCCCACCTCCCAGTTGTTCCTTTCCTGGTTTTCCCAGGTTTAAAAATGCCCCGTGTTGCTGCTGCTGAGGTGAATTCCCTGGAGTGAGTTTTGAGCAGGAGAAGGGGGTCAGGTGGATGTTTGATTTACATCCCACCCACCTCTTTTCGTTGATTTTCGAGTGTGTGCTTTTAATTCACCTCAATTAGGAAGCCAAATATTTTAGTTTCTCCCAGTGGGAGCAAAGGCAAAGCCCTGATTTCATCCCAAACATCTTGATCTTTGCGGGGGAAAATCAAGTTTAACATTTGCTCTGCTGCTGGTAGAATTATTTTTTGGGGAGTTATTATTTCTCAGCTCCTCCAGCCTGAGTAATATTGGATTTGATTATTAGGGAGATATAAAATAGTGAAAAGTGTGAAAATAACGAAAATGGGCTAAAATCCAGAAAGGAACGAGCCTCTTCCTTATTTTCCAACTCAAGGAAAATATATTTAATATATATTGAAGCACAAAAATATATATTTTCATATACATATAAATATATATATAAATATATAGAAATAACATAGAAATATATATAAAATATGTAAATATAAATAACTCTTTTATCATCACAGAGAGCAAAAAATCGACTCTTTTAAGAAAGCAGCACCAAGTAATCTGTTTTCCCTCCCAGAAAATGACATTTCCCAGGCTCAGCCTGGCAGAGGAGCAACGATTTGATCCCTTGTCAGCTCCAAATTTCAAGTGTGGAAAGAGAACGTCCCGTGCAGGACCAGCCCTGACTGGTTAATTTAAACCAGAAATGTTCCTTTGGAAGGAGGGGCCTGAATTTTACACCCTGTGTTTTGTGGCACCGAAAAGGGGAGGAGGGGGAAAAAAAAAAAAAAAAGGTGAAAAAAGTGATTTGTGGAAGACAAACAGCCAAAAAATCTACAGGTGGTGTTAAAAGAAAGGGGAAAAAAAAAAGTGTGTTTTAATTGTGCAGTTCATGCTGATTGGGATAAACTCGTGGATTATTAATGTAGAAAAGCTGAGAAAATTAAGAAAATGGAACATTTCTCCATTACAGTTTGTCTCTCAGGATGTTTCTTCTGCTGCTTTCTGTGGTTTGACAGAGGGGAAACCAGGAGTGTTTTTTAGTAAAATATAATAATTATTTTACAAACTATATTATATTTTATATATTTTTAATTTATATTTATTTAATTATATTATTTTTATATCTACTTTCTTCTATATAATATTTTTCTATAATATTATATTACATATGTAATTTTATATTATATAATATATATAATATATGAATATATATTTATATTATAGTTTATATAAACTATATTTAGATTAAACAGCATCTGGAGTATAAATATATAAAAATATAAATATATAAATATGTATATAATATAAATATATATTTACATGAAAATATAAATATTTTAAACCTCGATGTTTTCATGGAGTTTCTGTGCAGTTATTTAGGGCTTGATACACCTTCATGGAATCATGGAATGGTTGGGTGGGAAGGGACCTTAAACACCATCCCTGCCATAATTCCATAATTCCATAATTCCATATGGGTTCTTCCCTTTCCCAGCACCTCCACTGCAAACCCGAGGTTTTGGCCCAAGTCCCCTTATTTGCTCCCCTCAATTAATTAGGAAATCCCTTGACCACAATCCCATGGCTTATTCTCTGATGGCATCAGGAGCCCCATATCTAGATATTAAACTCACATATATATATTAAAAAATATAAACTCTATGTCTAGATATTAAATTCCTATATGTATATATAAACTCTCCATCTGGATATTAAACTCCTATATATATATATATAAAAACTCTCTAGATATGAAACTCCTTATATATATATATATATAAACTCTCTATCTAGATATGAAACTCCTATCAATAGAAACTCTATATCTAGTTATTAAACTCCTATATATGTATACAAACTCTACATCTAGATATTAAACTCCTATATATGTATACCTATAAACTCTCTCTCTAGATATTAAACTCATATATATATATAAACTCTACATATTAAACTCCTAGATATATATATATATATAAACTCTTTATCTAGATATTAAACTCCTATATATATACAAATAAGCTCTATCTAGATATTAAACTCCTATATATGTATTAATTCTCTATCTAGATATTAAACCCCTATATATATATAAATTCTCTAGATATTAAACCCCTATATGTATATGTAAACTCTAGATATTAAAGTCCTATATGTATAAACTCTCTCTCTCTTGATATTAAACTCCTCTCTCTCTATATAAACTCTCTATCTAGATATTAAATTCATATATATGTACATCTATAAATTCTATCTGGATATTAAACTCCTCTCTATATAAACTCTCTAGCTATTAAACTCCTATATATATATATATATATATATAAACTCTCTCTCTAGATATTAAACTCATAAGTATATATATATCTAAATATATATATAAACTCTAGATATTCAACTCCTGGCTGAGCCCCCGGGCCAGCAGCTCCCAGGACTGGAGTCTTACAGCGGGTCAGGGGATGGGGTGAAGATGAAGGGGCAGTTTTGGGAGCGGGTGTAAGAGCTGAGCTAACGCCCCAAATCATCCCGAGGTGGGAGGATGAGGCTGGGACCCCTTTGCAGTTCAATGGGGGTGCTCTGGGGATGATTTTGGTGCCCACGCCGTCCCTAATCGAGGGCTTTGGGCCAAAGAAAGCCTCAGAGAGCGTCAGAGGAGCGCCCTTGCCTAACCCACAGGCTCCTTTCCCCGTTCTCCCTTCGCAGTCATCACCCTGTGCTGCATCTTCAAGTGCCGCATCCCTCGCACCAGGAAGGAGATCGAGGCGCGTTACGCCCAGCGCCAGGCGGCCAAGAACTACGCCGACAAGCTGGACACCGTGCCGCCCCTCAACGAGCTCACAGAGATCCCTGGAGGTACCTGCCCTGCCCACGCCCACCCCCACACCCTCCTCCTGCTCCGGGGTTCGTTCCTGAGAAGGTCCTCCCGTGGTGGGGGTCGCTGTGGGGGACCTCGGGTGCCACCTTTAAACCCCCTCCCGGCGTTAAGGTTAACCCAAACCTGCTGCATTTGGGGCAGCACGCACAGACATTCAGATAAAAAGGCCTCTCTCCGTTGGTCCAACTCCTTGGAAAGCGGAAAAATCTTGGAAAAGACCTCCAAGATCATCAAGCCCAACTTTTGGCCGAACCCCACCTTTAACCCGGAGTTTGAAGTGCCACAGCCACCTGTTTTCTGAACACTTCCAGGGATGGGAACTCCACCACCTCCCCTGGCAGCCTGTTCCAACGTTTAACCCCTCTCCAAGTGAAGAATTTTTTCCCCAATATCCAACCTGAACCTCCCCTGGTGCAACTCGAGGCCATTTCCCTTTGTCCTACTTGTTGTTTTCCCGGGAGAAGAGCCCAACCTCCTCCCTCCTCCCTCCTTTCAGTAGAGTGCAACAAGGAATTCCATCTTTCGATTTTCCAGGGGGGGCTGATTAATTTTAAGGGCCAGCCCTTGGGTTTTAGGGGGTGTCAGTAGGGGGAAAAAAAAAAAAAAAAGAAAAAAAAAAAGGAAGGAGTTGTTGGAGTCCCACGTTCCCCACGGGTGGTTTTAACCCTGCTGGGCTGAGCAGGAGTGTTGCTGTTTGTGCTCTCTGTTGCTCTCTCACTCTCCTCTCCTGGTTCTGTGCCACAGGCTCTACTGAAACTCTCCTTGCTCTCTCTGGTCATGTCCAGCCCAGACCTCTCAACTCCCTGCCTGTGCTGAAAGAAGAGGATGAAATGGCCCTGCAAGGAAATTAGGGAATCTGCCTTCCTGCCTGTCTGTCTGTGGCTTCTCTTTCCCGCTGGGATCCACCAGCCCTTGGACTCTCTGCTTCTCCTTTCTGCGTTTGGCCTCTGTTTTCTCCGGTTTTAGGACCTTTGTTTCCCTCTCTTTCCTGTGTCTCTGCAAACTCTGTGACCTGTTGCTTCCTAAAAACTGCGAGTTTCCTTCGTTCAAAAATGGGATGTTTCAGTCCACGAATCGTGGGAAGAGGCAGATGAAATCAAATCACTGCAGCAGTTTAGTCCTACACCAGCAAAATGCACAACTAAAAGGGTTTACCTGTAGGAACTCACCCAAAGCTCAGGATTTCGGAGGTGTCCTGACATCTGACCATGAACTGAGGACAGTCAGACCCCTCTCTGGAGCAGAACCCAACTGGCCACTTGAATTTAACCTGCTTTAAAGTCCAAGGTCACCCAGAGGTGTGGTTGGTTCAGTCTTAACCTGTCTGAGCAATCCCACGTGGAAAATGCCCACATTTGGGGCAGGAAATCAAAGTATCCTTTGGTTCACTGCCCAAAAAAGCCCAAATTCTGAGTCCTTGCAGACCAGGTCTCAGCAGATCTCAGAGGCTGGGAAGGAAAATGCCTGTAAAGAGCAGGAATCCAAATTCCCTCGTTTGCTGCCCCATCCTCTTCCTGCTATTACTTCCGGAAAACCAATAAATTAAGGATAAGAACATCCAGAAGAGGCAGAAAGGGTTTTTTGGGGCAGCAAAATGGCTGTTTCAGCCCGGAATGCTGAGAAATGTTGACCTTTCCATCCCACAGGCACATCCACGTGCTCCATCCAAAGGCTGGATTTTGGGGTGTGGATTTAACGACACCAGGGTGAATTATTGCTGCAGGAGCTCCTGAAAAAAAAAAAATGAGCCCAAGAAATCGATTTCTTGGGAATCAGCTGCACCACAAAACCTCCCTGAAAGACCTTTTTTTCCAGTGAAACGCTTGGCCACCCTTTGGGAATTCCAGAATTCTGGCCCTGGTGCGGGGCAGGAGGTTGATGGATAATGTGCTGCTGATATTTGATAATAACTCACCAAATTCCTGGTCCTCTTGGACTTGGCAGGTCTAAATCTCCCCAAATTGCCCTGAGGGAACTGGTCCTGGAATGGGAATCACCTCTCCAGAAGTGTTTTATCTGTGGAGATAGATGGGGGGTAAGAGTGTGCCAGCACTACTTGTCCAGACTCCACCCCTGTATCCAAGGTGGAAAATAAAAGTGGATGTGATTCCTACTTGGGAGGCCCCAAAGGACTCACTCAGCCAGTGATGTCAGATGTCATCAGTCATGGATATATCACAGTGCTGAAATATTCCCCTTTTCTTGGCATTATTTCCCCCCCCTCAACACTTCACATCTCTTAAGATGGAATATTTGAGGTGCCAACTGGCTCTTCCTGCACTTTTTTTGGAGTGCCAGACAGGATGAGCCCTTCTATTGGGAGTAAATTAAATGGGTTTTTAGGGGATCGAGTGGATAAATTGAGATATAAAATTGATTTGTTTGTGCTCTGTCTCCCAGCCTGGGGGGAGAAGAACAAGCAGGACTTGGCCTTTGCTCTGGGTGCAGATTTACTGTCCAGGTCCTGGGAGATCTCCAAGTATTGCACTCTGAGGCTGCTCCAGCTGATATTTTGGGAGTTCACCTGGTTTCTGTCACATTTATCCAGAAAGCAGAAAATGGGCTGGGTTGGTTCCTTTTTTTTTTTTTTTTTTTTTTTTTTTTTTTTTATTTATCATGAGATGCCAGGATTTCCCCTGGGATTGTAAGGAAGGGTCTGTGTTGTTCTTCTCCCAAGAAGGTCAGAGGGTGACACTTCATTTTGATGTCCACATTAAAGGGATATTTCTGGTAAATGTAAAATAAACCGTGGAATTGCTGAATTATGGAATGCTTTGGGTTGGAAGGGACATGAAAGATAATCCAGTGCCACCCCCTGCCATGGGCAGGGACACCTTCCACCAGCCCAGGTTGCTCCAACCTGGCCTTGGACACTTCCAGGGATCCAGGGGCAGCCACAGCTTCTTTGGGCAACCTGTGCCAGGGCCTGCCCACCTTTATAATAAAGAATTCCTTCTTAATATCCAATTAAAGGAGGCACAGCCCACAGACAGAGAAATAATTTTTTAAAAAGCTCCCAAAACCCCCCAATCCAAGGCAGGTTTGTCCTGAATTGCATAAGAGATGTTTCTGTTCCTCCTTGTGGAAGGAGACAACTCCAAGTCATTACTGGGAAGTGTTCATGGGCTGTGTTTTAACATTCATGGATCAGTTCCTACCAAGGGGAGCCATTTCCTCCAATAAATCCACAAATCAGCCCTTGAAATGATTATTATTTACCCCCTTACCTTCTGGAACCAAAGACATGAAAAGCTGCCCATCAGTGAGCAGACAGGAGGAAAAAAAGCCCCAGCAGAATATTTTCCCGTTGCCCAAGATTTGTCCCAAGCAGGGAGCAGGAATTTTGAGCTTTTCCCAGCTGTTTTCAACCCAAATTAACTCCTTTCCTGTTTTCTTTTTTTTTTTTTCTTCCAACAGCTCAGCCTACAGAGGAAAAGAAGGAAGAAGTTCCCACTGTGTCTGGAAAAGTGGACGCGGCTCAGGGGAAGAAAGATGGATCCAAAGGGAACAAGAAGAAGGATGGGGAGAAGGAGGAGAAAGAAGGGAAGAAAGAAGGGAAGGATGGGGCCAAAAAGAAAGAAGGAGAAAAGGGAGAAAAAGGAGGAAAAGAAGAAAAGGGAGGAAAAGAAGAAAAGGGAGGAAAAGAAGAAAAGGGAGGAAAAGGAGAAAAAGGGGGGAAAGAAGAAAAAGGAGGAAAAGAGGGGGGGAAAGGAGAAAAGGGGGAAAAGGACACAAGTGACAAGAAAGAAGGTGGTGGGAAGAAAGAAGGGGAAGCAGGAAAGGCAGGAGGAGGCACCAAAAGCAATGGGAAGGCTGCTGGGAATGCCAAGGCCCCAGCAAAGAAGAAGTGACCTCGCTGGAAGGCAGGGCTGGCGCTTTTTTTGGGAGGACAAATTGCTGTGGGAGGAGAGCTGGGAGCAGACAGGACAGAGCATTCCCTGTGCTCCAGCTGTTGAGTGCCATTGGATACGGATTCCCTCCCTTTTGGAAGACCAAGCCGCTGGTTTTTGGTCCACCAAAGGGAATTTTATCTCATAAAATAAAGTCCAGAGCTCCGTGGGAGCAACGATGGGAACCAAACTGCACCTGCAATGAGGGGCAGGGCTTTGGAACAACCTGGAAAGGCACAGAGGGGAAGCTCTGAAGTGCCAGGAGGACAAGACTCACCTCAGATTTGTGCTCCTCGAGGACCTTCAGGGCTCCGATCAAGATTTCCTCGCGCTCCTCACCTCCTCAGCAGGGTTTGCATGGGGGTAATGTGAGGGATTAGGGAATTTCTGGATGCTCAAACCCGAAGAAGGGAGTTCTCTGAGTGGTTTCTCACAGGTGGTTTGGACACTTGGGAGGGAGTTTTCCTTCCTTCCTTCTCAGATGCCTCTTTGCGCTGGAGGGAACACGGAGAAATCATCTCTTCCAGAAGATTTATCCACTTCCCCCCCCCCTTTTTTTTTTTTCTTTTGCTGATGAAAGGCACAAATCAAAGCTCCAGGGGGATAAACAAACTTGCTGCTGCTGCAGGGAGTCCCTGCCCTCAGCTCATCATCCCCCTTGGGAAAAGCAACAAGATGCCAGTGGGATGAAGGGGATGTGAAGATGCTCTGGGTGTGGTTTTGTAAAAAAATCTCAGCAATTTATGCCTTAAAATTAACGGCGTTTGGGTAATCAGCTAAAAAGCTAATTGGGGAGAGCTTGCAAGGTGTTGGGATGAGTAAAATTCTCCCTGGTGTTTCTGCTGGATACACCAGCTGTGAGTAATCCACTGGCATGGATTTATCCGTGGGGAAAGGAGGGAATTACCTCCAGTCCTTTCTCCTTCTCAGGCCCCATGAATTGGATTTAATCCAAGTGTTCTCTGTCCCTCCCCTCTGGTTTCACCACGGACAGAGAGTTGATTTGCCACTGCAAAGACATTTCTCACTCGTCCCAACTTTTCCTTCCCCTTCTCTCCCATCCAACCCATCCTGGCAGAAAATGATCCCAAGAAAACAAAGAACATATTAATGCATTTAATCCCAAATTTCACCCCACTCCCGATTTTCCAAAGGCTGAAGGTGAGTGGGAGTTGCAGCTTCCAGGTGGAATTTTAATCCTAAATTCACACCAATTTGGGATGTTCAGAGCGAGGGTGTTGGCTCAGTTCGGTGAGAGGAGCAGGTTCATTCCCCACCCAAAATCTCCACGGAGGAAAATCCACCCTTTTCCCTTGGTAAGCTCTTTATCCCAGAGTAAAATAGTTCTTCCCTCACCCCCCATCTCCCACTGAAAAAAACCCAAAATCATACAAATCAAAAATAAAACACTGCTTTGGGATTGCCCTTTGCGATCCCTCGGGATTCCTTCCTGCCAAAATCTCCCAGGTCACATCACAGGGGCTTGGGGGGCTTTTTTTACTGATTAAAAGATGTTTTGTTCAATATATATATATTTATCCTCTGGGAAGGGTCACCTGAGGGGTAAATCAGCTTGTTCCTGAATTCTGAGAGTGGCAGTGTGTGGGTGGGAAGCAAGGAATCCATCAGAGGGGATGGAAGGAAACCTCCTGCCCAACAAATCCTGTCCTGGTGCCTGGATATGGAGGGAAATAAACTAAAAAAATAAAAATAAAACAATAAAAAGAATAATAATTAAAAAAAAATTAAAATAAAATACTGCTTTGGGATTCCTGGAGCCTTTGCAATGCCTCTGGATTCCTTTCTGCCAAATCAGAGAGCAAATACAGTGAAAACCTCACAGATAAGATCACAGAGGTTTGGGGGAATTCTTTATTGATTTAAAAAAAAAAAAAAGCTGGGTTAAAAAATTATATAATTTATATATGTATATAAATAAATATATATGTTTATCCTCTAGGAAGGGTCACCTGAGGGGTAAATCGACTTGTTCCTGAGTTCTCAGAGTGGCAGTGTGTGGGTGGGAAGCAGGGAATCCATCAGAGAGAATGGAAGGAAACCTCCTGCCCAACAAATCCTGTCCTGGTGCCTGGAGCGGACACTGAGAGAAGTAAATTTACAGCAAATTTACAGCCCCAAATCCGTGGGTGTGTTTTCCCCTTGGCCGTGGAACCTGAATCAGGCCAGAAGGTGTAAAACGGGTGTTAAAATCACAGCATCGGGAGCTGCTTTTTACACCACCAGGTGGAGAAATTGCGCCGGGGAAAAAACCAAAACATAACAAAACCAAATCACATCCGCGGTGCTGAAGCTTTTCGAAAGGAATCGCCGATGATTTAACTGCCCTTATTTTATTTGTTTCATTCTGTTCTTCCTGCTGTCTTTTCCTCGCTGGTTTTGCTTCCAGCGTTCAGTGAAAACCCCAGCACGGGCTCAGCCACCACCCAGAGGTGCATCCATTGCTTGGGAATGCCGGGATAGCTCCCAAGAATAAAATCTGGAGCAATCACAGCTGTCCCAGAGGCTCTCCAGGAAAAATTTGGGTCTTTTTTCCCCCCCTTTTTTAATTTCTTCCTTCCACAGTGGGATTTAACTAAGGATTCCCGGTTCTTATTGATTTCAGAAGACACTTTTAAATGTTAAGAGTTGTTTGGGTTGTGCCTTGGGAGGGGTAAATTGTCCGTGCCCGTCTCCCTTTGGAAGAAATTGGGATCCCCTGTGGCTTTGGGATCACCTGGTTAAACCCCTGGAGAGCCAACCAGCTCATCCCAGGGATTGGGACATCCCCCCTTCCACCAGGAGATACGTGGGGACCCAAACCTGAGACAGAGCTGGGAAAAACGGGGGAGTTTTCCCTTCCAGTGGCCAAAAAAATAAGAAGGATCAACCCCCCCAGTTATTTCCTGGACGTGGAGTTTTTCCCTCTTTATTTCTTGGACTGGAGATGAAGCTTTTCCTCTTTATTTCCTGGACTCGAAATGGAGTTTTTCCTTTTTATTTCTTAGACTGGAGATGGAGTTTGTTCCTTTTTATTTCCTGGACTTTAGGTGGAGCTTTTCCTCTTTATTTCTTGGACTGGACATGCAGCTTTTCCTCTTTCTTTCCTGGTCTAGAGATGAAGTTTTCCCTCTTTATTTCCTGACCTGGAGGTGCAACTTTTCCCCTTTATTTCCTGGACTTTTCATCAGCAGATCAGGTTGGGCTTTATGTTACTGCCACAGGTGACAATTTTTGAAGAGGTTGGGCTTTTTCAGGCTTAAAGAAAATGCCCTTTTTTTATTTTTTTTTTCCCCCCAGAAATAAAGAGCTGTGAAAGTTCTTTCCCTCTTTTTCTTTCCTCCTTTTTTTTTTTTTTTTTTTTTTTTTTTTTTTTTTTTTTTTTTTTTTTTTTTTTTGTATATTTTTTTGGCTGGAGGAGGTGTGGTGCTTCCTCCAAAAAGCCCCACCCTAAAGCTAAACCCCCCTGATAGAGCAGAACTCCCCGAATCCCTGCGGTGCCTTAGAGATGCCAGGGACAATAAGAGGGAGATAAACCCAGGGCTCTCCATTATCCCCGATTTCCACACGGCATTTTCCACCGCCCTGCCCCTCATTCCACGGGCTTTTACGGCCCCCTTAATCTCTCCTGGCTGAACCAAAACCCCACCTCCTTCGTGGGCTGGGACTCCCCGTGGGCTCAGAAGTGTCACACAGCACAAAAGCTGCTCTTTTTGGGGGGCACAACCCCCCCTCCCCCCTCTGCTTTAATGTCACAGGCAAAGGAGGGGACAATAGATGGGACCTGAGTGCTGATCTTGTGAAACAGGGCTTTGGGCACATCCCCCTTCCCGAAAGATGCTCCAGGGAGTTGGGCTAAAATAATAGTGGCGAGGCCTCCCTGAACTTCCCTGCCATCTCCTCTTCCCAGAAAAGTGCCTGCCAGAGCAGAGGCATCGCAGGGAGGGCACAGTTCTGGGAATTCTGGCATTTCAGGCACAGTGGGATTAGGAGTTTGCACTCCAGAAGTGCTGGGGAGGAACTCGGGTGGTGATCCAGGGGCTGGGGGAGCTCGTTTGGCTCCGAGGAGAGGGGAGGGAAGAAGGAAAATGAGACAGAAGGACTTTTGTCTTCTGATTTTATAGAATTGTGGAAGGGTTTGGGTTGGGAGGGACCTGAAAGATCGTCCAGTTCCACCCCACCTTCCAGGGTGCTCAGAGCCTCACCCAGCCTGGCCTTGGACACTTCCAGGGATCCAGGGGCAGCCACAGCTTCTCTGGGCAACCTGTGCCAGGGCCTGCCCACCCTCCCAGCCAGCAATTTCTACTTAATATCTAAATCCAAATCTTCTTTCCTTCAGCTTGAGGCCATTCCCCCTTTATCTGTCACTCCATCCCCTTGTCCAAAGTCCCTCTCCAGCTCTCTCGGAGCCCCTTTAGGCACTGGAAGGTCTCCCTGGAGCTTCCCTTCTGCAGCTGAAGGAATAATGGAAGGGAGAATGCTGAAAGGATACTGGATTTTGGTGGACAGCCTGTTCCTGGGCTCCTCTGCAGCCTTTTGGGACCATCCCTTCCAAGCCCTTCAGTGGCTGGTCCTGCTTTGCTGTGCCCCCAAAATGAAGACCCTTTTGTGGTGTCTCCACCTGACACCATTTTTAGCACCCAGAGGCCTCTTCCCGCTTCACAGTCTGTCTGAGGCGACCAAGGGAGCTCTGGGATGTTTGCCCCTTGGAAAAAAAAGAGGGATAGATTTGGGACAAAAGTCCCTGAAGCCAAAGCCAAGCTCTGTGCTTGGGAAGGAGGGTCTGTTTGTCCCTCCTGCATGAGGAATTCTGCTCTCCCTCCATCCCAACCTCCAACTGCTCAGCTCTGCAAGCCAATCCCACCTTTTCCCTTGCTCCAGAGACAGGGAGCAGCTCCTGGAAGGCTCTC
>NW_020956965.1:0-4421 GCF_003031625.1 Empidonax traillii
ATTTTTAGTTTTTTGTAGATTTTAAAAGTAGTTGTGCAGTAAATGTAGATTTTAATGTAGCTGTATAATCCCTTACTCTTTAGCGCAGTAGTTTCCACTTACCCTGTACCCTGTGGTTGAAGGCCTTCTATTAAAACTTCTCTATACCTTCTCTCTACTAATAGTTGCCTGGTGAGTCTATTTTTGGTTCCCTCCCTCCCGATTCTTTAAGGCAATCAACAGCAATCAACCAAGAATCCAGTATAACCCCATGTGGTGGGTTGACCTCTGCTGGGCACCAGGTGCCCACCAAGCTGCTCTATTGCTCCCCTTCCCAGTTAGACAGGGGAGACAGAATAAGATGAAAAACAACTCATAGGTTGAGATAAGGCAGTTTACTAAAGCCAAAGCGAAAGGGTGCGTGCGCACAAGCAGAGAGGAAAATAACAAGGTTTATTATCTACTTCCCATTTGCAAGTGGTGTTTGACTACTTTCCAGGAAGCAGGACTTCAGCACTCATAGTGCTTAGCAGGCAAACATTGTAAGCAGCAAATGCTCTCCCTTCTTCCTCTTTTCCTTAGTTTTTATATCTGAGTTGACATCATATGGTATGGAATATCCCTTTGGTTAGTTTGGGTCAGTTGACCTGGTTGTGTCCCCCTCCCAGGATCTTGCCCTTGATTTGGGGGGAGGAATGTTACAATGCTGATTCTGTACCAGCCCTGCTCAGCAGTAGCCAAAACACTGGTGTGTATAGTATTGTAACACTATGACTCGCAAGTATTTTATTAAGTAAATAAGTGCTAACGGACAAAAGAAGAGGAGGGATGGTGAAAGGCAAGGTGGTAACTGCAACATGACTTCCATTAGATGAATGAACACAACCTGAGGCTATGAGCTTTTATTCTCAGGATCAGTATGGCCTGAAGACCAAACCTAAGCCAACTTCTACTGGCTGAGAATGCTCCGTATACTGACAATAAAACTGAACATGGTATTCAAGGTGCAGCCTCAGCAGTGCTGAGTACAGGGGGGCAAACACTTCCCTTGGCCTGTTGGCCACACTATTTCAGATACAAGCTGGGATGCCATTTGCCTTCTTGGTCACCTGGACACAATGCTAGCTCATATTCAGTTGGCTGTTGACCAACACCTACAAGTTCTTTTTCTCCGGGCAGCTCTCCAGTCACTCTGCCTCAAGCCTGTAGTGTTGCATGGGGTTGTTGTGACTCAGGTGCTGAACGTAGCACTTGGCCTTGTTGAATCTCATACAATTGACCTCGGCCCATTGATCCAGCCAGTCCAGATCCCTCTGTAGAGCCTTTCTACATTGAAGCAGATGAATACTGCCCAACATAGTGTCATCTGCAAACTTCCAGAGGGTGCACTCAATCCCCTCATCCATATTCTTGATAAAGATATTAAACATGACTGACCCCAATACTGAGCCCTGGGGAACACCCCTTGTGACCAGCTGTCAACTGGATGTAACTCCATTCACCACCACTCTTTTGGCTCAACCATCCAACCAGTTTTTTTAACCAGTGAACAGTGCATCCATCCAAGCTATGAGCAACCAGAAGAATGCTATGGAAAACAGTGCCAAAGGTTTTACTTAAGTTTAGGGAGACAAAGTCCACAGCCTTTCCCTCATCCACCAAGTGGGTCACCCTGTCATAGAAATAGATCAGGCTAGTCAAACATGACCTGCCTTTCATAAATCCATGCTGACTGGGTCTAATCCCCTTGCTGTCCTGTGTGTGCCATGTGATGGCACCCAAGATGATCTGCTCCATGACCTTCCCTGGCACTGAGGTCAGTCTGACAGGGCTCTAGTTCCCTGGATCCTCCTTATAGCCCTTCTTGTAGATAGGCATCACATTGGTCAACCTCCAGTCGTCTGGGACCTCCCTGACTAGCCAGGACTGCTGATAAGTGATTGAAAATTGGTTAGTGAGTACTTCCACCGGCTTCCTCAGTGCCCTTGGATGGATCCCATCTGGCCCCACAGACATGAGTGTTTCTTAAGTGGTGTAGCAGGTCTCTAACCATTTCCCCTTGTATTATGGGGCCTTCATTCTGTTCTCTGTCCCTGTCTTACAGCTCAGGGGGCTGGGTACCCAGCCAACAACTGGTCTTACTATTAAGGACTGAGGCAAAGAAACCATTAAGTACCTTGACCTTTTCCTGATCCTTTGTTACTGTTTCCCTCCATGTCCAATAAAGGATGGAGATTTTCCTTAGTCTTCCATTTGTTGTGAATGTATTTATAGAAAGAATTTTTACTGTCTTTTACAGCAGTAGACAAATTAAGTTTTCATTGGACTTTAGCCCTACTAATTTTCTCCCTCATAGGTTCCTGACATCCTTGTAGTCCTCCTGAGTTGCCTGGATGTTCTTCCAAAGGTCATAAACTCTCCTTTTCCAGAGTTGCTGCCAAAACTCTCTGTTCAGCCAGGCTTGTCTTCTTCCCTGCTGGTTCATCTTTCATCACATGGGGGTAACCTGTCCCTGCACCTTAAAGATTTTCTTCCTGAAGAATGTCCAACCTCCCTGGACTCCTTTGTCCTTATTGTCTGCCACCCAAGGGACTCTGTTAACCAATCTCCTAACAAAGTCTGCCCTCCAGAAGTCCATGGAAGCAGTTGTACTGTCTTCTCTCCTTACTTCTCCAAGAATCAAAACCTCTATCATTTCATGTTTGCTATCCCCAAGATGGCCTCCATCTATCACATCACACACCAGTCCTTCTCTGTTTGCACACAACAGGTCCAACAGGGGGGCCTTCTCTAGTTGACTCACTCACCAGCTATGTCAGGAAGTTATCATCTTCCACACATTCCAGGAACATCCTGAACTTTCCTCTCTGCTGTATTGCATTTCCAGCAGACATCTGGTAAGTTGAAGTCCCCCATGAAAATAAGGACTAGCGATCATGAGACTTCTCCCCAGCTACTTATAGAATCATAGAATATCCTGACGTGTAAGAGACCCCAAAGGATCATTGAGTCCAACTCCTGGCCCTGCACAGGACAACCCCAAGAATCACACCATGTGCCTGAGAGCATTGTCCAAATGCTTCTTGAACTCTGTCAGGCTTGGTGCTGTGACCACTTCCCTGGGTAGCCTGTTCCAGTACCCAAGACCCTCTGGGTAAGAACCTTTTTTTAATATCCCACCTAAACCTGTGGAATTATGAACAAGTTAATACGGGATATCTATCATGTAATGGTCACAGTGTACACTGGGAGTTGAAGTCCTGATGGAAACCCGGGAAAGGATGACCAATTATGGGTGCCCCAGGAAGAAGTTTTGAAGTGATTGGACAGGACTGTGTTTGCTCCCCCCATTGTGGGAAGTGGAACTGCCAGAGCCTGCAGAGAATCAAGCCTCTAGCAACAACAGCTGCCCAGAACTGCCTGGGGTCCGGCTGCAAAGGCCAGAGCAGCCCCAGCCTTACAGACCTCTGCAGGACTTCCCTCTCCTGGGCCCCCAAAGACCACACCTTCCCTTCCTCCCCTGGCTATCCCTTCCCCCTGAATGAATAAACATATCCCCCTAACCAATATCTTCAAGCCCCCTTATCAGAAGTCCTCGAGATTCGAGGGTTCAAAACCAAATCTACCCTTGTCCCAGAACCTTCTATACCCTCCCTATAAAAGCACCAGTGTAATAAAGGAATCGGCCATTTTGCCGGACATGTAACCTGCGTGTACGTGTCTGTTTCCCACGCAAGATGCGCTCTGGGCCGGATGTATGGGTTTAATCCCCCCATTCGTCAAATGGTGCCCCGTATGAATCAGAACTCATTGATCTTATATTAAGATTGATCTCTGTTTCGCCGGAGCTACTAATAGGATTGGAAGTCCGGACTCCAATCCTACCTCCAACGGCCCCACTCACGGATGTCTTCCGTGGACTTCGTCCACCTATTCTCGCCGCTGAAACTGCGTGAAGCAACCTACGTGTACCCTGACACGAAACCTGCAACGCGCAGCAAAAGCCCGCTCCAGCCATCGTCTCGACTGGAGGACGTCTCTACGAGAATTGCCCGTGAGTCGATCCACCTTAACCCCTTCCTTCTCCCCTTAAAATTATGGGAAACCAGCTCTCCAATTCAAAAAAGACAAAACGGAGTTTTAAACTTTTCCTCCCGCACTTTAAAACCAAGCAGAAAAAAACTCAGCGGGAAACATCGGAGCCACAGAACGCTCCCACACTGCTTCCCCCAGCAGCAGAGAATGCCTTGAAATCTGATAACAACTCCCCTAGCAAGCTACAGACAACAGAACTCCCGGCAGAAAGCCTTCTCCCCACCCCTACTGCCCGGGAACCTCAGCCAGAGCACAAACCGCTCTGCGGTCAGCCTTTTCCCAGCCCCGCAGAGCCGAAACCGGCTCCAACTTCAAAGCGTCCCCTACCCCCCCCAGCCGCGGACGCG
>NW_020956965.1:6117-10424 GCF_003031625.1 Empidonax traillii
GAGCAACATACAGCATCTGCCACGACGAGTAAAGCTACAGATACTGTCATGCAAATAAACACAGCACCTCAAAACACCACGCAAATACCAAGACAATGGATAAATGCGATTTCTCAAGCTGTGGAAGTTCAAGGGGAAATTCATTCCAAGATGGGTCCCCCCAGAAAGAACCAAGCCCTCCCTAGAGAATTCCAAGCTCTCCTGATCCTTCTCTCCTTTGTTCCACCATGAACTACCGTAGCCTGCAGTCCCAAACTGACTGCAGCAACCGGCAAAGAACATCTGGACCCCCCGACCAAAACCACTGACACAGACACAATGTGCCTTTCCTTTGACAGCATGAGTAAAACCTTTTTAAAAAGCTGTCTCGTAGGGATATACCTTAGAACAGGTTTATCCAGAACACTTCCCTTATAGATAATTTCCCTCCTTCTTCAAACACTAATCCCCAAGAATTAAATCTTTTAAGCTCATTTATAGCTACCACTTGCTTTAGATTTAAACCCACTACTAATAGCCTCACTCTAAAATCTAACCTATCCCCGACTCTATACTAACATCACCACATCCTGTAATAACTCCCAACCTTATCCTCTTCCTACTAAAAATTTCTCTCCACCCACTAACCTGCCTTCCATCCACTCTATCACCATAAACCAAGACAAAAGATTTTTCAGGTCTCTTTAGTTGATTTTGCCTTCCTTCCCTCTCTGATTGAGTCAATAAGGTTGCTAAAGGAATCATTTTGTTTCTAATTATCACTTTCCCTATCCTTGTTTTCCTTCCCTGTCTAATTTTTTGTGTTAAGAAATCCATGACTAAAAGTTTTTCCCAAGTTTTCACAGCCCTGCAAAAACAAGACAGGGGGAATTGTGGGAAGTGGAACTGCCAGAGCCTGCAGAGAATCAAGCCTCTAGCAACAACAGCTGCCCAGAACTGCCTGGGGGCCGGCTGCAAAGGCCAGAGCAGCCCCAGCCTTACAGACCTCTGCAGGATTTCCCTCTCCTGGGCCCCCAAAGACCACACCTTCCCTTCCTCTCCTGGCTATCCCTTCCCCCTGAATGAATAAACATATCCCCCTAACCAATATCTTCAAGCCCCCTTATCAGAAGTCCTCGAGATTCGAGGGTTCAAAACCAAATCTACCCTTGTCCCAGAACCTTCTATACCCTCCCTATAAAAGCACCAGTGTAATAAAGGAATCGGCCATTTTGCCGGACATGTAACCTGCGTGTACGTGTCTGTTTCCCACGCAAGATGCGCTCTGGGCCGGATGTATGGGTTTAATCCCCCCATTCATCACCCCATGTTTTGTAACTGCGCCTTTTCTGAATATAGGAACTTGTTCAGTTTCAATAGTCTCTCCATTTCCACCATTCCAGGAGGATCATGTTTTTATTCACTGCCACAGATGGCACCTGAACAGGGGCAATTTAAAAGGCATAATTCATAGGGATATCGGAAACCAAGAGATTAGAATTTCTTGGGATATCCAACCTGTGGCAGCCTCTGACCCGTGAAAAGGATTAAAGGATTAAAGAAGCTCCGGAAGCATAAGGAACTGTGGAGTACAGCACCTTGAGTCAGAAACAAAAAACCAAAAAAACCTACAAATATAATACAAGAAAACAAGTGGATGAAAAGACAAGTAAAAGGAAATGAGGTTTCAGGTCCGAGATGGGAGGGAATATATCTCGTGCCCGTAGTGTTTCTGTTAACGAGCCACGTTCATTCTTTCCGGGACGGGAGAGGGGTTACCTCCATCTTGTGCATGCCATCACAGGAGGGACAGAGACCCGAACTATCGATCTCATCGAGCAACACTTGTGGAAGCTTGGCTTCTGCCACTGCCATCCCGTTCTGTGGCAGGGAGTCTGGTCATTTTAAAAAAAACTGCCCAAAGAATCTCCCTCCAGGGAATTGCCCCATATATGGGTGGGGTAGACATTGGGTGAGTGACTAGATTTCAAGCCTCCCGTAAAAAAGAATCTACGCATCAGGGAAACTCCCGAGGTGGGGGGTGTGTGTGTGTGTGAAGTTACACCCCCCTACCAACGAAGAAAATCTGAGCCCAAACACTTGGCAAGTGAACTCATCACAGCTACAGTCAACAGCACCAGCTTGGATTTGGCCTCTAGTCAACCAGTAACATTAACATCTACTGAAGTGACCTTAGTACCCACAGGGGTTTGGGGGTCTTTAGGATCTGGAATTAATGCACTGTTAATTGGCTGTTCTTCTACAACTAAGTTGGGATTATTTGTTTTGCCAGGAGTCATTGACTCCGATTCACATAATGAAATCCAAATAATGGTCTGTAAGCCTGTACCACCTTGTTATATACCTAGAGGACAACTGTTTGCCCAGTTACTTCCTTTTTATAGTGTCTCCCCTGTGGGCAAGGGGTAAAGCGGTAGTAGAGCTTAGGAAAATACAGGAAAGCCACAGATTTTCTGAGCAAAAACAATTTCTGCTTCCCAGCCCATGATGACATGTATTGATGGGCATAAGTTTAATGGGTTAGTGGATACTGGTGCTGACGTGTCTATTATCAAAGACACTGAATGGCCTTTGGATTGGCCTACAGTCTTCCCTGCATTGACTATCGTGGGGGTAGGTGGCATGCAAAGATCTAAGCAAAGTGCACACCTACACATGATAGTTGAGCCAGAAGGGCAAACCGCTTGAATTGCTCCCTTTCTGGCCCTAATTCCTTGTACTTTGTAGGGATGTGATGTTTTGGGACAGTTTGGCACCACCAAGCAAATAATATCACAAAAAATCAGGTTTTTCTGCAGGGACCATTGAGATGCCGTTCCAGAGACCCATTAAATTAAGGTGGAAAACAAATACACCTATCTGGGTCAAACAATAGCCCCTGAAGAAGGAATGGCTTTTGCAGCTACAAAATTTGGTTCAAGAACAATTTGAAGCAGGACATATAGTGCCAACATCTAGTCCCTGGAATACTCCTGTGTTTTGTATTCCAAAGAAAAGTGGTAAATGGCTCATGTTGCAAGATTTAAGAGTGGTTAATGAAGTGATTGAACCAATGGGAATCTTACAACCAGGACTCCCTTCACCTGCAATGCTGCCTGCAGGATGACCATTACTTGTGATTGACTTAAAAGACTGTTTCTTTACTATCTTTTTGCACCCTGAAGATGCTCTCCATTTTGCTTTTTCTATTCCTAGCATAAATCATGCTGAACCAATGCAAAGGTATCATTGGGTAGTCTTAGCGGAGGGTATGAGAAACAGTCCAATTATGCGTCAAACAGTAGTGGCCAAAATTATTCAGCCAGTATGAAAACTCTTTCCCTACGTTACTATTTACCACCATATGGATGATATTCTGATAACTGCTGCTCAAGAGACAGATTTACAAGGTGTATTACATTCACTAACCAAAGTCATCCAAGAAGCAGGATTGCAAATAGCCCCAGAAAAGATATAACGAATGGAACCATGGACTCACCTCGGTTGACAAATTGCCCAACAAGAAATTACTCCTCGACCTTTAACCATCAAGGTAACAGACACTATATCTTTAATTGATCTACAGCAATTATTGGGAGCTGTGAACTGGTTTAGACCTATATTAGGAATAATTAATGAAGAGTTACATCCTTTGTTTAAATTGCTAAAGGGTGATCCTGCTTTGTCCTCAAAACAGACCTTGACAAAGGAGGCAAAGCAGGTTTTACAATTGTGTTTGCAGGTTGTCAAGAGCAGACAGGGCAGGCAATGACATCTAGACCTGCCTAAGGACGCGGCGCTGTCACCGCCGAGGCCCAGGTTCGATTCCCGGTCAGGGCCCCTCCCCGGGTAGATGGAGCTCGTTAGCCCTGTAAGGCAATCCGTCTACGTCCTGAGGACCTTGCTGCCACCGTCCAAGCTCGCTTGGCCCCGGCAGATGAACCTCAGGATTAAAGGGTGGGCTCAGTTCCGCGCACACTGTGTCTCACCTAAAAAATCCAATGCGCAGGCTGGAAGGTGTAAAGACCTTCCCCGGTTCTTCGTTCGCGAAGACTGGCCATTATATATATAGTAAGAAACTTTCAGCCATTTGCAATCCTGTTTCAGTGGGATCAGTCAGAATTTGATCCCCTGAGGAGTTTAAAATGGTTGTTTTTATCTCATTCTCCATCTAAGACAGTATGGACAATTAATGATATGTTTACAAGACTTATCATTAAAGGCTGAGAACAGTTACAGACCATGGACAGACAGGACCCAGAAGTAATCTACATCCCAGCAACCAGAAACAATCTGGACTGGTGTCATAGTTCTGATTTTAGCAAGGA
>NW_020956965.1:10898-24227 GCF_003031625.1 Empidonax traillii
CCCCCCGCGTGTGTGCTCTGTTAATGGGCCATCAGATAAAAACAAAGGAGTTGGCCCGATCCCTAAATGACCGAGACATTAATCTCCTAACAACGAAGGGGGAGGAATTGAGGAAGGGTAGGGTGTGTGGGTGGAAGGAGGTGGGGTTTGGGGGGTTGGAGCTCAGCTCTGGGACCTGGAGGAGAGGCGGCGGCAAGTTGGAGAGACTACCTGGTTCTTCTTTGTTTTATTTTCCTGTCGGAGGAGAGCCTTTACTGCTGTTCTCTGCTGAATTGTTGCTGACGGCAGGCCTGGCTCACCGTGAAATCCTCACCAGCTGAAGGTCCTGAGTTTTCTTCCATTGGGAGAACTTTCTGTTTTATTGCTGTTTTTTTTTTTTTGTTTCCCTCCCCCTTCCCCCCTCCTCCCCCACCACCCGGCGGCAACCAAGGATCTCACAGCGCCGCCTGGTGACGGGCACTGGACATTACGAGTTCTACTCCTCCAGTGATCCAACAGCGCCACCTGGTGACTACTATAGAACACTACAAGTTCTGCACCTTTGATAACTCAACAGTGCCACCTGGTGAATGGTATAGGACATTACAAATTTTGCATCTCCAGTGACACCTGCTGACTGTGGTTGGAACTGCACCAAAGGGTGCTAAAAATTGAACTATTTAATTTCCCTTTTTGCCGGTTTATCGGTTTTGTTTTTAAAGGGGATTATTGGTGGGTGTAGGGATATTGCTTGGTTGTTTTACTTGGTTTTTTTTCATGTTCCTGTTAATACACACATACCTTTTAATAAAGGGCTGTTATTTTTCCCTTTTCCATAATTTGTTTTCCTTCAATCGGAGCCTCTTAATTTCGAATTTATAGTTTCTTAGAAAAGGAAGTTTGGGTCTCTTTCTCCTAATCCATCCTCAGCAAAAGACCTTTGTCTCATTTAACCTGGGACAACTGGCTTCTCGCTGAGGACCCAGGATTTCAAATAGCGCTTGTGGATTACAAAGGTGACCTGTCCACTTCCCCAAGCATTGCCTGTGGGCCGAGATAGGTAACCTGCCTTTGATAGCTACACGCTGCTGCCAGACTCAACCAGTAACAGGTGTGACCGCCTTTACAGATGCTTCTGGAGGATCAAAGAAGGCGGTAGTAACGTGGGTTAATCCTATTACAAATGAATGGGACAGTAAAGTACAGACCATGAGCCAGGGGTCTGTACAAGTATTAGAGTTGGCTGCTATTTGTATGGTTTTTGAGTTATTCCATGATGAACCGTTGAATATAGTTACTGATTTTTAAGATGAGGCTGGATGTGGCACTGAGTGCCATGATCTAGTAATCACAGTGGGGTTGGATCAAGGGTTGGACTTGATGATCTCAAAGGTCTCTTCCAACTCAGTTAATTCTATGATTCTATGATTCTTCCTACGCTGCAGGGTTAGTTTCATGTTTGAAGGCTTTTCTCCTCCGTGAGGTATCTAACTCTTTTCTGTTTGCAGAGCTGCACATAGTGTGGTATTTGATCAATCACAGAAAGTTTGATTTTTATATTTTACGCATTCGTTCCCATACAGAGTTTCCTGGGCCTATCACAGAGGGAAATCAACAAGCAGATGTTGCTGCCATGACAGTTGTTATTCCCAAAACTTTAGAACAAACCAAGCTATCAGATTCCTTTTTTCATCAGAATGCTTGCTCATTAAAGCGACAATTCTGATTAACAGTGAACCAAACTCGAGAAATTATCCTGATTGTCAGCAGTACATTTCTATGCCATCAAAAGAGGGGGTCAATCCCGGAGGATTAACAGCAAATGAAATTTGGCAAACCAATATTACACATATTTCTGAATTTGGTAGGTTGAAATATGTTCATGTTACTGTTGACACTCACTCCAGGTATATTTATGCTACAGCAAATACTGGAGGAAGGACAAGAGATGTAATATGACATTGACTGGTTTGTTTTGCAGTTCTGGGAGTACCAAAGTTAATAAAAAAAGATAATGACCCTGCGTATTGCTCAGTAAGGATTAAAATCTTCCTTACTGATTGGGGAATATCACATAACACAGGTATTCCTTATTCACCCACATTGTTGAAAGAGCACACGAACATTCAAAGAAATGCTTAAAAAACAAAAGAAAGGGGAATCCACCTAGAGTCCACATGAGCATCTACGGAAGACATTATATGCATAAAATTTTTGAATTGTGATGAGACAGGATACAGTGGATACAAACGTCAACATAAATCTAAGGTGTTATCTTCCCCCAAACCACCGGTTATGGTAAAAGATTAAATATCAAGACAGTGGAATGGGCTGGTAGACCTTGTAACATGGGGAAGGGGGTATGCGTGTGTGTCCACAGGTACCCAGTTGCGGTGGGTTCCCTCTCGGTGTGTGAGGCCCTACATCGTCTCATCATCAGGCCACACAGACATATCAAATTATGTACATGCCTGTCATGGTTCAGGTTTTAGCAAGGAATTTTTTCTTTCCCTTCCCCCTGCTGTGTGTGCCCTGTGTATAGACCATCAGGTAGCTATCAGGTGAACAAAAGAAATGGTCCCTCCACTAATTGCCCAGAGATTAGTCTCCTAGGAGACGGGCAGATGAAGGAGCTAAAGTTTACTTTTTTCTCTCGTCTCCGGGGCAACAGGGGGAGGAGGAATTTTGGTGGGCTGGGGGTGTGGCTGGGGCTAGTGGAGTACCGGTGGGGTGGGGCTGGGGATGGCAGGACACATCGTCAGCTTGCTGCTGTCTCTCTTTGTCCTGAACCATTGCCAGCTGCAGATTTTGCCTGAAGTGAATCCTAACCAGCTGAAAATCGTGAGTTTTCTTCCACTGGGAGAACTTTCTACTTTATTGCTGTTTTTTTTTTTTCCCTTTTCCCTCCCCCCCCCCCCCCCCCCTTCTCTCCTTTCCCAGTGTGGGAAGGGGAATCGAGTTTTTCTGGTTTTTTTCACCGACATACCCTGGAGGGTGTTGTTTTTCCCCCCTCTCCCCATCCCACGTGGCAGCAACCAGGGATCTCACAGCGCCGCCTGGTGACGGGCACAGGACATTACAAGTTCTTTACCTCTGGTGATCCAACAGCACCACCTGCTGACTTATATATATGGCACTACAAGTTCTACATCTCCAGTGACCCAACAGCGCCACCTGGTGAATGGTACAGGACATTACAAGTTTTGCATCTCCAATGATCTGATGGCGCCCCCTGTTGACTGTGGTAAGAATTGCACCAAAGGGCGCAAAAACTGAAGTGTTTACTTTTCCTTTTGCCGATTTATCGGTTTGTTCTTGAAGGGGATTATCTGTGGGTATAGGAGTGTTGTTTGGTTGTTTTACTTGGGGTTTTTTTTTGTGTTTCAGTTAATGCACACATACATTTAATAAAGGGCTGTTATTTTTTCCTTTTCCATAATTTGTTCTTTTCCTTCAATCGGAGCCTTTTAATTTTGGATTTATAATTGCTTAGAGAGAAAAGTCTGGGTCTTTTCTCCTGACTCACCCTCAGCAAAAGACCCTTGTCTCATGTAAACTGGGACAATGTCAATTGATATATTGGATACCAAAGAAGTAGGAAACTAACTATTGTTGCTAAATCTTTATTTTATGGTTATAATGTATAGAAATAAAGTTTTTAAGGTTGTGTGAGTGATGGTTTGTATGGGTGGCCACCAGATGTGTGTATGTGTGTTGTGTATTTCTGGATTAGTGAGAATGTGAATTTTTTAACTTATTTATTTATTTTAAAAAGTAATTACATTATTCATTTTTTAAAGGTTTAATATATTCACTTTTAATTATATATTACCTGCAGATTTAAAGTAATTTATAAATCTTGGTTTCCTCAGATCTATTATTATAAATCTTGGTTTCTGTAAATTTAATATTATATTTCTTGGTCTTGATGAGAATAGACAATTTTAATAAAAAATTTAATGATAAGTTCTCGGTTCAATAAGCTTTTATAAGAAGACTATTTTAAAGTTTAAATATTAAGTTGTATTGTTTGCATGGGTTTAATTTTGTTTTAATTAATAAAAGTGGGGGATGTGTGGGATTATGAACAAGTTAATACAGGATATCTATCATGTAATGGTCGCAGTGTACACTGGGAGTTGAAGTCCTGATGGAAGCCCGGGAAAGGATGACCAATTATGGGTGCCCCGGAAAGAAGTTTTGAAGTGATTGGACAGGATTGTGTTTACTCCCCCCACGTTTTGTAACAGCGCCTTTTTTGAATATAGGAACTTGTTCAGTTTAAATAGTCTCTCTGTTTCCACCATCCCAGAAGGATCGTGATTTTATTCACTGCCACATAAACCTCTCCTGACACAGCTTCATGGTGTTCCCTCAGGTCCTATTTGTGGTCATCAGAGAGAAGTGTCTGTATTACATTTTCAGTCAAGAACAAGACAAAGTTTCTACTCAGAAAAGAGATATAACAAGTTGACACAACATTATTATATTTCACCAGTTTTCATACCAATAGGACTCTGGCATGCTTACAACGTTTTGTCTTAGAGGAAAACATCATGCCAGATCCAACAGCCCAAGAGAGGCGACACTGCTGCCACTCCATGTCCCCAGGTCCAACTAGTAATGAAGCTGAAGATATATTCCCAGCAGGCACACACACAAAAATACACATATACACTGTGGGGGAGCTCAGTTGGTTCTGGGCTCTCTGTAAACTGAGATATCAAAGATGGAACTTCTTACACCTGGCAGAGGGTTAACCACGGACAGTGGGGACTGTAACACAGAGTGGGTTTCCTACTAGAGTATTAACCTATTGTGTTGGGACATGTGGCTGTATGTCCAATCAAGAGTTGTTATGAAGTTGTAAGCCAATGCTGTGTGTACATGTGTCACCCAGAACTGTATAAAGGTAGCTGTACTGTTGCAATAAAAAAAGCTGGTATCCTGAAACCCGTGTCGCCTCTGGCCTCGACCGGCAACGATACACTACATATATACATGGTTGTTCACACAGATCACAGACAGACACTAAAAGCACTCACACAAACATAGACAAGCACGAATGGCCTCATCCTGATGCCTTCTCTGGCTGGACAGGTTGGAAGTCCACTAGTGAGAATATATATATATATGTACAAGGTGGATCTCTCCAGCAGCTTGGGTCAGACACTCAGACTGCCCAGTAGCTGGCCCCTTGAACTCCAGTCTCCTTAGCATCTGGACATACAAGTCCCCAAGGCCACAGTCCTACTCCAGTTGCTGGTACAGATGGTCAAACACACAGCTGGCCAGGTCTACCTCCTGTGCTTTTGCCCTTAAGGGATATGGAGGTGGTCTCACACCCAGAGATGGTCCTTAGTGACCCACTCATCCTCTTGCTCCCAGGCCACTTCAGGTATTCACAGGTCAGTCCGGCTTGATCACTAGCAATCACACACTCACTCACATGCTTGTACTCATTCCAGTCACTGGCACCACTGATACACAGGCCCTCCAACCTGTGGTCTGACTCCAGCTGCTGCACTAACACCCCCATATGCATGTATGCGCACAGAACAGGGAGTCTCTCACCTAGGAAAGAGTTAGAAGGGAAGTGAATAAGAAGATAGGACAGACTGCACTGATCAGGAACAGAGCATAGCCAGACAAACATCATGACCAGCCAACTATGCATGACCAGCCCTTTTTATCCCCTTATCCCTCTATTTTCCCACTCTTGTTCCTCCCCAAATCACCTAAACCCCTCCCTTGTCCCACCTTTGGTTCCTCCCTCAAACATCCCATAAGAGGTCTGGTGGGATCCCAAACTGATTTCCTCCTGCATCCCGTGATGTGTCTCATCCCTAGGCAGCAATCCCCCTTGGTCCAAAAGGTGATCTGTAGAGCTGCTCCCGATGACTCAATGTGATAGGTATCACATCCCACAGTTCTGATCCTGCAAATACTTATACTCTGCTCTGCATTGGTGTGGCCTCACCTTGAATATTGTGTGCAGTTTTGGTCATCACAATATAAGAAAGACACTAAACTATTAGAGAGTGTCCAAAGGAGGGCAACAAAGAAGATGAAGGGCCTTGAGGGGAAGCTGTATGAAGAGTAGCTGAGGTCACTTGGTCTGTTCAGTATGGAGAAAAGGAGACTGAGCGGAGACCTCATTGCAGTTTACAATTTCCTCATGAGGGGAACAAGAGGGGCAGACACTGATCTCTTCTCTGTGGTGACCAGTGATAGAACCCAAGGGAATGGTCTGAAGTTGTGTCAGGGGAGGTTTAGGTTAGATATTAGAAAAAAGGTTCTTCACCCAGAGAGTGGTTGGGTGCTGCAACAGGCTCCCCAGAGAAGTGGTCACAGCTCTAAGCCTGCCAGAGCTCAAGAAGCATTTGGAAAATACTCTCAGGCACATGGTATAACTCTTGGAGATGGTCTTCTGGAGGATCAGAAGTTGGACTCAGTGATCCTTGTGGGTCCCTTCCAACTTGGCATGTTCTGCGATTCTGTTATTCTGTGAAACTCGAAAAGGACATGGTATGGGAGATGCACCTTGAGAGCCCTGGAGAGGCAGGTCTGGAGAGCAGGGGTGATGAGGGGCTTGACCTTGGATTTGGTTTCTTTCCTTTACATGATGCTCGCTGAGCTGCTAGCAGGACTGGTTGCTAGCACCATCTTGGTCTAGTTATCTGCCTCTGGTGGTATAGGACTCCACCCTGTTGGTGAGATTGTCATCTGGCTGGTATTGTGATCACCTTCCCTTAGGAAACAGCCCCATTCTCGCTCCTGTTCCCCTGCAATTAGATCAGGCCACCTCAAGCCCTGAACTAAGCACCAGTAAAGCCTGGCCCTCAGGCAGTGCTGGGACTTGCCTTCACAGTCTCCATTTGACTTTCAAACCTTGCGGGAGGCTGTGGTCACTATGCAGAGGCAGATTACAGCCCTTGCAGGCTGCTTTAGCATCCTCTGCACTCAGCACACCTTCTGTCCCCCTAGCTCCCTAAACCCTTCTGTGAGATTGCAGCAAGGATATAGGTATTTGTTAGTTGAATGTGGTCAATGCTACTTATCCAGGGGCCTACCAAACAGGTACTAGTTGCTCAGCAGTAATTATCTCCCAGCTTTCAGAAATGGCCCTAGACTGGGTTACCCCCTATATGGAGCACAATTACCCCATGCTCCAGAACCCCGATGACCTAGTTGCTCTTCTGGAGTGGTTTTTTCAGAGATAGCAATTGTGTAGCTGTGACCAAGGTTGCCTTACTGGAGCTTTGGAAGGGGAGCAAGCTGGCTGCTGACTACACAATTTGTGAAGCTGACTGTGAAAACTGGGTGGGAAGAGTGAGCCCTTATGGCTAACTATAGGTTAGGGCTGACTGAGACCCTCAAAGATGACATGACGAGGGTGGACCCACTCCAGAGGCTGTGGCAGCTCTCAAGTGAGTGAAGACCCTGGAAGTGAGGAAAGATCCTGGAGATCAGGGTGATGTGTGGAGACAACTGCTGAGGGGATCACAGAACGATTGAGGTTGGAAGGGACCTCTGGAGGTCATCTTGGCCAACCCTCCTGCTCAAGAAGAGTCACCTAGAGCCAGTTGTCCAGGATTATGTCCAGATGGCTTTTACATTATCTCCACAGCCTCTCTGAGCAACCTGTCCCAATGCTCAATCACCCTCACAGTAAAGAAGTGCTTCCTGATGTTCAGATAGAACCTCCTGTGTTTCACTGTGTGCCCATCACCTCTGGTCCTGTCCCTGTGCACCACTAAAAAGAGCCTGGCTCTGTCTTCTTTGCACCCTCCCTTCTGATACATGTATACATTGATGAGATCCCCCCAAGCTTTCTCTCCTCCAGGTTGAACAGCCCCAGATCTCAGCCTTTCCTCATATTGAGACACTCCAGTCTCTAAATGCCCAGAGACCTTGGTCTGAGACAAGTAACTGTGAGTAGCAGCACAGCAGGAATTAATTCAACTTTCTGCTCAAGTTTCCTGGACCAGCAGCAAACTCCATGATGGGAAGGGAAGTTAAGACCTGACCTAGTGAATGTAACACTGGGTGAGCGAATGAGTGTGTGAGATAATTGATTAGGGTAAAAACTCTAATCTTGTTGGTTCTTAAATAAACCCTAGTATCCAGATCCACTCTGGGTTCTCATTTACTCTGTCTCACCTGTAGAGACACCCTGCCAGAGGATCAGCCCACAGAAGTAGGTGCTGTCCAGCCACACCCCTCATCCCAAGAGTAAGAACATAGATGGAGAGAAGGGGTATGCTTTTACTGCAGTGAAAAAGCCCATGTTATCATTTAGTCCAACAAATTTCCTTCCCTGACCACCACAAAGGCCTTTTCTCCTCTTATTTTATTAGAATTGGTCAAAATGTTAAAGACAATTCCTGTAGAAAAATACTCCATGTTTTCTTCTTTTCCCTCATACCCCACTGCAGACATCCAGGTTGCCACAAAATACAACCAAATGGGCAATCTTTGGGGAGGCTTACTTTGTTCTCTCTTCTCACTCTCTTTTTACTTTTTGGGGGGAGAGGGGGGAAACAATGAAAAAAGTTAATCAATTGATATTTTTTCCTTTTTCCAATGTGTCACTCTTAAAAGTCTTCCTCAGTTTTAGAACCATCACTGAGTGACAAAAGAAGAATGGAAAATAAACTCAGATGTCGCAAACGGTCAGAAGTTGGGACAACCCTTGAGATGGTGCCATATACGCTTTCTCTGTTCTTATCCCCTTCTTTCGACATCCATGTCTGGTCACTGTCAGTCAAAGGATACTAGATGGCCATTAGATCTGACCCAGTATGGCTGTTATTATGTTTTCAATTGGTGGAATAAATGGGGAAAGGGAAAAAGGGAGACTGGAAGAGGGGAAAAACATAAAAAGCAATTTTTGTAATAATTTTGTAATCACTTTCATTTATAAAACAAAACCCTCTTCCATTTCAAAACCCATGGAACTCAAAAGCTTTGAACTTTTCCAAGGATTTTATTTTTAATTCTGACTTGTTCTATCATAATTCTACTCAATTTATACAGTCATCAAAAATATGCTGTGGAAAAACATTGGACTTTGCATTCAAAGAGACAGAAAAATAAAACTTTTTTGGTGAAAATGTGTTTGGTTGTTTCTTCTGTTTTGTTGTGCTTGGTGCTGTGCATGGAAAGAGTGAGTGAGCACATCAACATCTTACTGTTTGTTATCTTCACATTACAGTTGGAGATTCAGTGATTTCAGTTGGAATTCAGTGGGTGGACAGGGTAGGAATCACCTGTTCTATTTACACAATAAAATGTTGGACATCTAGTCACTCCAAGTTCCTTTTTCAAGTCAACAGCACCCCTAGAGGGTGATGCATGATACAAGATGATTATCTAAGGTAGATTAGATGGTTCACCCTGTGGAACAGCCCATATCTCTCCAAGATGGCTAACTCAGTGTTAGGGCTACAGGCAAATGACTACACCACTGACTAGTCCCTGGCCTGAGGTTAATCTAACTGAACAAGACATAGAAAACTACTGGCCATGACATGACAAATTGATGGACGTGACATATAACTGTCAAAGCGCTGAGTGCAATAACAGGCCTTCATTGCCCTGACCAAGCTTACCTGAGACTCCCATTCATATACTCTCTGCTCACTGGTCCAGGAGCTCCATTTAGGTTCAGGCCCAGACTACATGTCCTTGCCATAGCTATGTTGTTGGTATACTTTCTCCAGTCCTGTCCCTTGTCATTCCTGACATGTTGATAGGAGCTTCATGAGCACATCACCCTTGCCTATCTTCCCTGAGCCTTCTTCCATTGTAGGGGTTCGTCAATTGGTCACACCTTGGTTCTCATCTTACCTTCCCTCATGGAGCAGTTCTCCTCTTGCTGCTCCTTGACACTTGAGCCCTGAGCTGAGTGCCACAAAGTCTGGGTCTCAGACTGGACAGGGGCTTGCCCCTATGGCACCCCCACAGCTCCAGGCTGACCTCCAAACCCTATGTAATAAATACTGGTTGTAATTCGTGTCAAATAGGTGAATATAACCCAGGAGGGAAGAAAAAACAAACAGGTTGTAAAACTTAATTGCACCCTCATAAAGACATAAAACAGATCACTACCCTCCCTGTTCCCTGTCCTCCTAAATACAAGAATTATGTCCAACCTAAGATAGGTCAAATAGCATGATGGTGCCTTATATCAAAAGACATATGAATTTATAACTTAACGTAAAGATAATCAATTAATCTAAGCTGTGAAAAGAAACATATGGTGAATATCTAGAATGTATATGCATGTAATATAATTAATATGTATGAAATGTTCAGAAATAAAACTCGGACTTGCACCCTGTATCAGGTGTGGCAGACTTAGGAAGATTTCCTGTCTGTACACCCAGCATGCTGTTTGCTTTTACCATATAATAAATTCCAATCTGAAAACTAGTTATATTTCGAGACTCTGTTTCTCACAAATTGGGGTTATTTGGAGACTGTTTCTCACACCTACAAGAAGCTGTAATCAGCATGCAAAGGCAGGTCACAGCCTATCCCTGCCCCCCACCTCCCCAAACCTTTCAATGGGCATCAGGTGATGGTATGGGGATTTATTAGTGAGACAGTTAATCTGTAGTGCTTATCCAACAGAAATTAGCCACACAGCATTAATAATATCCCAGCTCTCAGGGATTGTGCTAGACTGTGCCCCCTCCCCCCCCATATGAAGTGCTCCAAGACCCTGATTCAGTGCTCTGGAACAGTTTTGGTGGAGGCTGCAGTCATGCAGCTGAAGCTTCCTTGCTGGAGCTCTGGCAAGGTATTCAGGCAGGCACTAGCTACACAATTCAGTTCAATTATTCATATAGTTGGCCATGGAAACTGGGTGGGAGGAATCAAGCCCTTATGGTCTGTTACAGATAACAACTGACTGAGGCTCTCAAAGATGAACTGGCCAGGGCTGACCCACCCCAGAGTCTGAGGCAGCTGTCAGGTGGGAGGAGAACCTGAGATTGATGGGGGAGGGGGGGGCATCACTCATGAGACTTTTCCCCTTTGGGTAGCCATGGCACCTGGACACTGAGATTTTTGCCCTTCCTCATCCTGCACACACTCCTCTTTCTAGTCATCCTCAGACTGCCCCAGTTGTGGGAGCAGAACCTGTCACTAACTGACAATTGATCTTGGGCTTTCATGTGGAAAGGGGATATTCAGAGCCTGAGGACAAGATCTGACCCTGGGATTCTCTTGGGACTATCTCACCCACCACAGCCCCATCTGTGATTTGATCCAGAGACTCCCATGTTCCTGGCTCTACATCATGTGAGCAGTTGTCCAACTTGAAAATGCCTCTGCTTCAGTCACTGGATCCCCCACTCCCAACAATATTCCTAGATGAGTAGAGTGACTTTGCAGATATCTTTGAGAAGAAGGGGGTGGAAACACTGCCACCCCATTGCCTGTATGTTTATATGATTTTTTATATGGGAGAAGAGGGGCATTAAGCAGGGGAATCCACACAGCCATCTCTTGGCAAAGCAGCTTGGATACCAACAGCTGTTAGGAAAGAAATGTGAGTGCAAACAGTGTGCATGAGTATAATACCCAAATCTGTTTGAGCAAGTGTTTGTCCAAAAGCAGATGAGGCTGAAGAGGAAGTTTGCTTAAGATGACCATGAGCCAAATTAAGAAGTAACCAGTAAAATAGCAAGAGTTTTGGAAAAAATGGCATCGGTTTGAAAAGAAGTATTAAAGAAGCATGAAAATTTGTAACAGTGAGGAGAAAGAAGTGGGAACAAAGCAGGAATCAAAACCTGGTTTGGCACTGCCAAAAGTCACCCTGCAGACATGACCTCTGCCTAGAGCAGCCTCCCTGTGGGACACTATGAGTAACCTGCATTCTAGGTAGCACACTAATGGTACAGAGTACATGCAGCAGGTAGGGACCCACACCTTCAGGGTGTATATGTGACCTCATGAGGTGTTCTCTCACCAGGAGTATTGGGAGCAGCATGTCTTCACATAAAGTTGGATCACCCACATCTTCCACAGGAAGTATGTGCAAGTAGAGGTACCCACACTCCCAAGAAAGGGTGTGCATATACCTGTGTGAATGTGGGGGGAGGGGATTAGAACTTCTTGGGGTTATAGAAGGATATTTAAAAATTTGTAATTATTTATTAATATTTTGTAAGCGTGTAGTATTGTGCTTTATCTTTTGAATTCCTGATGTTGATCCTAAATGTATAGCTCCCTGATTGATGGCTAATAATGTCATTAATAAATCAATAAACCATTTGCATTCTGATTTGATTTAAACTACATGGGTTCACCAGTTTTTTTCCTGCAACAGAAGTATTAGGGCAGTGAAAACAAGGGTAAAGACATGGGAAAAAGAGTAATTTATGCAAATCATGGGATCAGGGCTGTCTAGAAGCATCTGCCGGACAGCCCTGTGATGGATCACTGCAGTCTAAATCAAGATGTTAAACAAGGCCTGTTGTTCTGATCATGCGATGCAAATCAAACCTTCTTTTGTGGTCAGGGGAATGGGAGTGAAGGGGGGCTGCTTTCCCTAACTAGCAGAACACTGACAGGATGGGTCAAGCATTCTGATATTGCCATATCAGTGCTTGTTCTTGTCATCATGGCATTTTGCTAATCAGTGCCTAACATCTGACATAGTTGGCAGTATCCTGATCTGAAGTCAGAAGAGTAGGGAAATTGATGGAAAGGTATGTACAGGAAGGGAGGGCGGCACAGACAAATCCTGAGCTATGATCCTCCTGAATGCAATGGAGAAATTGATGAGACCCCTAGTGCATGGTTAGAAAGGCTGAAGAAAAATCTACAGCAATATTTAGGCTTTGATCCCAAGACCCCATATATGTGAGCAGACCCCAGCAAATTGTTCCAAGGGTCCAGGCAATAAAATGTTTTTATTGTAAGGGAAAAGGCCACCTGAAAAGAAATTGTCCAAAAAGACAGAGAGACCCTAAACTATTTGAATAAGCTGAATGAGATTAAGAGCGTCAAGACCTCTATTTCCTGAGAATGAAACATCATAACAAGCTCTTGATAAAACTAAATTAAGACCTCAGGATGAAAAAATATAAAATTCCTGGTAAATACTGAAGCTAATTGAACGTGTATAACCAGAGTTCCCAAAAGTTGTAAAGCCAGCAAAAATACAATCAAAGTGAGTGAAACAAAGAGAGGGAAATTTACAAGGCCTCCTGTAAAGCAAGTCTAAATTTGGCAGCAAAAATTGTGCCAGGACTGAGACCACCACGTGGGAACTGCGAAAAGAGTAGGGAGGGAAGAGGGGGCCGGCAGAAGCAGTTAAAGCAAAAAAAAAGTTGG
>NW_020956965.1:24669-28039 GCF_003031625.1 Empidonax traillii
GGGGGAAAGAAGCTGAAGCAGAGACATCTGCAGCAACAGGACGAAAAAGTCTACAACTTCAGTTTTCTTAAGAAGGAACTTACTTCTGTGGTGTGTTTTATGCTTTAAAAAGAAAGTTAAGAACAGTGTTGAAATCAATAGAGAGGGAAGGGGCTGCATGTACCGAGGCTGGGGAAAGAGATTAGGGCTTCAAATTGACTGATTATTTTGTACTTGTATTAGAAATCTGGGTTGTATTAGAAGCCCTGCTGTGGTGGCATGAGAAAGTGTTGTGTGGTTTTGCAGTTGGGGGGGTGCCACTCAGGGGAGTGGGATGCATGCCACTTTGATTCGGGAAATACCCTGGGGGGGGGGGGGGGGGCCTTGTCTGGCCTGCCTGCACCCCACCACTGTGTACTGTGCTCTGTCTCCCTCACCTGCTCAGTGGCTTTTTGGGAACTCAGAGACTAGTATGTGTTGAATATAATCGCAAGTAACAAGATAAAGTTGCTTTGCTTACATGTGTCTCAAGGTTTGTGCTTTCAGGAATCCTCACAAACCTAAAACAATGCCAGATTATTTGTTGTCTTAAGATATGTACATGGAGATAGTTTTGATGTGTGTTCTATATTGAAAATCATGCTTTTAAAACAAAAAGGAGGCAATGTGACAGCCCGAGTGAGTGGAGTAAGGAGGGGGAAAGGTGTATTTATGGGCTAAGCCGCCGCTGACCCTTGCGGGGGGGGGGGGGGGGGGAAATCGCCGCTTTTGCAGTGAGCAGAAAAACGGTTGCTTTGGTTACCGAAGGCGGCTTGATCGCCCCCACTCTCCCCCTAGACAGGCTACTGCTGTGGCCCCTCCTCTCGCCCCCTTGGACTGACTAAAGTGAAAAGGAGGGGGAAAGGAGAGCTAGCTTTATTAGCCTCTATTTACTCTAAATCTGTTTCAGGCTCATAACCTGTGAATATTCCTGCCCTTTTGTGTCCTGATTTAACTCGGGCAAAAGGGGGGCTGTGACAAAAATCAGAAGGAGAGTTACTGTTTTGCTCTCAATGTGAACTAACAATGTATCAGAAGTTGTCTGTTCGCAGAAAGTTTATTTCAGAGGACAGACCTGAGAACTGTGCCACCAGAACTCAGACTGAAAGTGGTATGGAAAGAAACAACTTTTGTGCAGAAATGAATGAATGCTTTGACAACTGCAAGTGGGATGTACCAAAATAAGAAGGTTTTGAACTGTAATAAAAATTCCTGAAACAAGTCAGGAATAAGTAAACAAAGAAGACTAATTTGCTATTTTCTGTTATATCTGTAAATGTTCTGTCCCAACAATTTAACAGCATTTTAATAGATGCAGGAGTTTCATTTTCTATATTAAACCAAGCTTTAGTACCTACTGATATAAGTTTTGTATCAGTAAGGGGAGCCATAGACCAAATGGAAAAAGGCTTAAGTTTTAAAACAAAACAATTTGGAATCCAGAAATTCTTCTACATGACAAACTCAGCAGTATCTTTACTAGGAAGAGACTTACTAGAGCAATTGGGAGTCGAGATTAAATTTAAACAGGGCAAAATAAAGTCCAAAATAAAAGAGGCAATTAATTAAGATTTTAAGTCTTGCCCCAGTAGAGACCTAAAACTCAGGCAGTGTACCTGGAAAGGGTAGTGAATCAAGTATTCCCTGAAGTATGAGCTTTAGAAACCCCAGAGAGAGAGCAAAAGATAACGTTGCCAATCAAAGTAAAAGTTATTAAAAGAATGTGAATCAAATATAATATTCCAATCTTGCCAGTAAAAAAGCCTGATGGGAAGTATAAGATAGTGCAAGATCTTAGAGCAATTAATAAAAAAACTAAAGACTTGCATCCTGTAGTGGCAAACCCATATACACTGCTGACCAAACTAACACCAGAGCTAGAATAATTTACTGTCCTGTATCTAAAGGATACTTTCTTCTGCCTTCCTTTGAACCCTGAAAGTCAATTATAATTCACTTTTGAATATGAAGATCCTTGCATAGGAAGGAAAGTCCAACTTGTCTGGACAGTTGTCTCACAAAGTTTTAAGAACAGTCCCACTCTATTCAGAAACCAGCTTGCTAAGGACTTAGAACAATGGGAACGACCACTGAGAAAAAGGGTATTACTGCAACATGTAGTTAATCTCTTAATTGAAACTAAATCCAAAGGAATATCTATTGAATGGACTGTTAGCATACTAAACTTTCTTGGATTAAGTGGGTACAGAGTTTCTTCACAGAAAGCTCAAGTAGCCATGCAGCAGGTCTCCTACCTCAGTTATGAAATCACTGCAGGACAATGAACCCTAAGAACAGCGAAGAAGGAAGCTATCTGCCAAACTCCCCAGCCATAGACAATCAAAGAACTCCAAACCTTTCTCGGAATGACTGAATGGTGCCGCTTATGGATCTACAACTATGGACTTCTGGTAAAGCCTCTGTATGAACTCATTAAAGGTGAGTCCAAAATACTCACTTGAGGTAAGGAAGCTGACAAAGCCTTTCGTGAGCTAAAACAAGAACTGATGAGGGCTCCAACCCTTAGGTTACCAAATGTTACCAAACCCTTTTTGCTATTTTCCCATGAAAAACAAGGAGTTGCCCTTGGAATTTTAGCTCAAGATGTGAGACCAGACTGAAGGCTGATAACCAATTTTTCCAAACAAGTACACGAAGTAAGTTGGAGATGACCCAGCTGCCTAAGGGTAGTAACAGCTATGATAACCAACATACAAAAAGCATAGAAGTTCACACTGGGCCAGAAAGACACAGTCATGGTCTAAATACCAGGCCATACTGATTGAACAGGATGATATAGAGATAATAGTCACCAATATTGTCAATCCAGCTTCTTTTCTCCAGGGGGCCACCAGAGATACAGTTACACATGACTGCCTAGAGACAGTAGAGGCAGTGTACTCCAGCTAACCAGATTTGAAAGAGGAACCCCTGAATCATAGAATCATAGAATAGATTGGGTTGGAAAAGACCTCCAAGATCATCAAGTCCAACCCCTGATCCAACTCCAATTACTATATCATGGCACTAAGGGCCACATCCAATCTCTGTTCAAAAACCTCCAGGGATGGTGAATCCACCACCTCTCTGGGTAGGCTGTTCCAATGCCTGATTACCCTCTCCGTAAAGAATTTCTTCCTAACATCTAACCTAAACCTCCCCCGGCAGAGCTTGAGCCCATGTCCTCTTGTCCTATTGTTGGTTGCCTGGGAGAAGAGACCAACCCCCACCTGGCTATAACCTCCCTTCAGGTAGTTGAAGAGAGTGATGAGGTCACCTCTAAGCCTTCTCTTCTCCAGACTAAACAACCCCAGCTCCCTCAGCCTCTCCTCATAGGACTTGTGCTCAAGTC
>NW_020956965.1:28458-43499 GCF_003031625.1 Empidonax traillii
GGCTATAACCTCCCTTCAGGTAGTTGAAGAGAGTGATGAGGTCACCTCTAAGCCTTCTCTTCTCCAGACTAAACAACCCCAGCTCCCTCAGCCTCTCCTCATAGGACTTGTGCTCAAGTCCCTTCACCAGCCTCGTTGCTCTTCTCTGGACCCGCTCCAGCACCTCACTATCCTTCCTGAACTGAGGGGTCCAGAGCTGAACGCAATACTCAAGGTGTGGCCTCACCAACGCAGAGTACAGAGGAAGAATCACTTCCCTGCTCCTGCTGGCCGCACTGTTCTTGATGCAGGCCAGGATGCCATTGGCCTTCTTGGCCACCTGGGCACACTGTTGGCTCATGTTCAGCTTCCTGTCGATCAGCACCCCCAGGTCCCTTTCTGCCTGGCTGCTCTCCAGCCACTCTGTCCCCAGCCTGTAGTGCTGCAGGGGGTTGTTGTGGCCAAAGTGCAGGACCCGGCACTTGGCCTTGTTGAACTTCATCCCATTGGAGTCAGCCCATCTCTCCAGTCTATCCAGATCCCTCTGCAGAGCCCTCCTGCCTTCCGGCAGGTCGACACTCCCTCCCAACTTGGTGTCATCAGCAAATTTGCTGATGATGGACTCAATCCCCTCATCTAAATCATCGATAAAGATGTTAAACAGGACTGGTCCCAGCACTGATCCCTGGGGAACACCACTGGTGACCAGCTGCCAGCTGGATGCAGCCCTGTTCACCAGCACTCTCTGGGATCCTCTGAAGGATGCTGAGGACTCCTGGTTCACAGATGGGAGCAGTTTTCATCTGGAGAACAGTACATAAGGTTGGATATGTAGTAACCACTGTAAATGAGGTAATTAAAGCAAGAGTCCTCCCTGTCAATACCTCAACCCAGAAAGCAGAAATTATAACGCTAACCTGAACACTGCAGCTCACAAAAAGAAAGAAGATAAATATCTAAACGGACTCAAAATACGCATTCAGAGTCGTTCATGCTCACGAGGCAATTTGGAAAGGAAGAAGACTATTATCTAGGCAAAAAAAGTCGATTAAATATGCAAATTAAATCTTTAAACTATTACAAGCAGTCCAGCTGCCAGAAAAAGTTGCTATCATGCATTGCAAAGCTCACCAAAAGGGCGTTACTGACCATGAAAGAAGAAATGCCATGGCTGATCGGGAGGCAAAAAGGGCAGCCGAAGCAGAAGAAAGCAAAATCCAATCTTTGATCCCTGACGGTAAGATTCAAATTCAGCAATCTAATATAGAGCCTAGATACTCTAAAGAAAAATCCAGGATTTAGAAGAAAACAAATGGGTCAAGACACCGGATGGTAAGTTAATAATACCCTCTTCTATTTTATGGACCCTTATCATGACAGAACACTAGAAAACACATTGGGGAACAGAAGCTCTATACAAATATCTAAGCCAAAACATAATAACACAAAATCTCTATACCACTGTGAGGCAGGTGACCCAACGGTGTGAAATTTGTTTGCAGAACAACCCAGGCACCCATAACCAACTTCATCTTGGGCAAATAGGGAAAGGTAGTTATCTGGGACAACAGTGGCAAACTGATTTTTCAGAACTGCCCAGAAAAAGGGGGGTTTAGATATTTGCTCATTTTCACTGACACTTTTTCAGGTTGACCTGAGGTGTATCCTTAGCGAACTAATCAAAAAATACTTTTCAAAAAGCCCTATATAGTATAGGAAGAAGTGTCAAGTAAAGTGGGAACAAAAACATTAATAAATTATATTATACATTTGCAAAAACAAAAATGTTGAAAACCTAGTCCTTAAGAGACAAGCTTGTGGCCCCGATGGGCCAATTCATAATATTGTACTCAAAAACTACATATATGTAAGATCTTTTACAGGCAAACCCCTGGAGCCAAAAGAGGAGAAGTCCATATCAGGTGTTGCTGACTACTTGCACTACAATCAAAACCAAAAAACAACTTCCTTAAATACAATACACCAGAGTTAAAAAGGCCCCGAGACCTGTGTAGGAAACACAACCAACAGAGAATTTGAAAATAAAAATTCAAGTGAAGACTAGCAAATGGAGACTAAAGACATTCAAAAACTTTTAACTCTATACAACAACAGAGACAGAGATGTATTTTAACGAGTATTATATTTTTATTATGTTTGATTCCTTGTTTTATAAAATTGATAGTCTCAATAGTAGAGAATGCAGATATCTACTATGCCCATGGATCTAGAATCTGCAAAAAGAGCCAAAGTGTTATTAATTGCCCAAGACCCAACCAACCAAAATGAAAAATGTACAAAATTTGTATTGTCCAAATTAGAGCGAAAGATACAAATTAATAAGTTAATGGAAAAGGAGGAGGGATTGTAATACACATAGCCATAATTCATGTCAGTAAAAGAATAAAACAAACAGATTGTAAAACTTAATTGCACCCCCATAAAGAAATAAGGCAGACCATTTGTAAGGTCATCAAGGTCAAAAGCCATAAACCATCTCTGTTTTCCTAAAATGAATTATGGTAGAATTCTGTAAAGTCACTGATCTTCTAGGTGCCTTGTTGTCCAAGAATGTATGAATTATAGGAAAACTATCACTGCTGTAGAGATAACAACCTAGCTCTAGTTGTGAAAATAAACATATGTTAAATGTATATGTATATGATGTAATGAATATGCATGAAATATCTAGAATAAATGTTAGTCGAATACTGTATTGGACACACAGAGGTTTTGGAGCGAAGACTCCACTCTGCATCCAGCATGCTGTTTGCTTTTTCCATATAATAAATTCTTATTCGAAAACCTACCATAACTCGAGACTTTGTTTCTCACAGACTGAAAACATTCCTAATCCTTCTCCAGTCAGGCTTCTGACCAACATGTGGTTTGGGATGGTTGCTGCTAGCAACTATTGCCAGATGACCACTTTGCTGAGGGATAGGGCAAGATGTGCAGACTCAGATCTGTGGCTCCCCCCTACATCTTGCATCTCATTCAGGTTTTCAGTTCTATGTTTGGCTGACATAATTCTATCTTAATGTCATGGGTTTGCTGGTTCTTAGAAACTAAGCAGGAATTTTTCCCTTCCCCTGCCCACTGCATGCAGGGACATTAAGTGGGCAGTTAAGGAGCACAGAAGAAGTTGCCTTCTAGTTAATGGTCTCAGAATCTCGTCTTTTGGGAAATGGGGATGAGGAGCTTCTTTCTTTTTTTTTTCTCTCATCTCCAGGGAAACGGGGTGGGAGGAGTTCTGGCTGGCTGCTAAAGCTGGAAAAAGGTCAGAGTGGAAGCTCTGTGGGGTTTTGTTCTCAGCCTGGTTGCCAGCTGTGGATTCTGCTTGGATTTTTCATCAGAGAGGAACTGTTTTGGGAGTTCTTTTTTTTTTCTTTCTTTCTTTTCCCTTCTCTGTTCCCGTTTGTTTCTTCTTAGCAGTGGTTCTTGTGCACATCAAAGGGAGAAGGAAAACTATACTGCACGATTTGGCCAGTTGAAAGAGTGAGGGTTTTTTCCCATTGGGGAGGATGTTTTTTGTTGTTTCTCTCCCTCCTCTCTCTCCCCTTTCCCAGTGTGTGTGTGGGGGGGAGGGAAACCCATTTTCAGTTTCTCCAACACACCCCAGAGGGCGTTATCCCCACATGGCAATGACCAGTGATTTCACAGCGCCCCCTGCTGACCAGCATGAAGAACTGCAGGTTCTGCATTTCCAGTGATCCAACATCGCCCCCTGCTGACTGGCACAGGACACTACAAGCTCTGCATCTCTGGTGATCCAACAGCGCCCCCTTTGACTGTGGTTAGAATTGCACCAAAGGGCACAAACAGAACTGTTTACTTTTTTCCTTTGCTTGTTTATTGGGTTTTTTTGAAGGGGATTATTTGTGGGTATAAGAGTATTGTTTGGTTGTTTTACTTGTTTTCTTTTGTTGTTTCTGCTAATACACATATATATTTAAATAAAGGGCTGTTATTTTTCCCTTTTTCCAGAATTTTTTTTCCCTCAATTGGAACCTCTTAATTTTGGATTTACAATTGCTTAGAGGGAGGAGTTTGGGTCTTCCTCATAACTCATCCTCAGTGAAACACCTGTGTCTCATTTTAGACTGAGACACTTAACTTCTGATATGAAGCAAATACCATATAAGAAGACCTAAAGAGTGGTTTTGAAGTGCAAGAATTATGAGGGGGGAAAAAAAGATTTAAAACATTTTTCTCAGACAACATAGGTTAAAAAGATTATGTGTGCATGCAGGTTTCATTTTGTCAGGGTAACACTGAGGGTGAAGAAAAGGGGATATAAGCAGCATGAAAAGAAGAGCAAAAGCTTTTTTTCAAAAAAAAAAATTAGCTCAGATTTTCCAAGTGTTTGTATGTTCACAGTCACCCTTATTAGCACCCTGATAAAGCATTATTCTTTCCTTTCAGTGACGAAGAAAACATTCCTTTAAACCATATAAATAAAACTTCTGACATAAAATTTTGGTCTCACCAGATGTCCCAAAGTGCAACCCCCACATAAAGAAGGAAGAATGCAAGAAAAGAAGCAGGCAATATGTTTTAAGTAATTTTATCCTGGAATGAAATAGCCCACAGCACAAACAACATATTTCTGTCTGTGATGCTACTTTTGATAGGTATGAAAACGTGTATTGTAACATCATTTCCAATATGGAAAAATAATGCAAACATAGACAGGAAGTGTTAGGACATGGACTGAGCCAAACAAATATAACTATCTATTCAACTACAAAGAACAACTGAAGAGTTTTAAATATTGAATTCAGTCAGTTAAATATATCTGTTTCTTTTAGACACAGGACAGCTGCATTTTACTTCATGTCATTGCATTTCACTGAATCAAGACTGTACTCTACATAGAGTTATCATTATCTTGTCTGTTATCAGTCATTTTAACTGAGACTGGATTACCAGACATATCCTCAGTATAACAACTACAAGACGTTAAGCCTGAATTGCCTTTCAACTGCATACAGGTAAATCCGGAGCATTTTTAGTAGTGTTTGTACACTGATAACAACAGAAAAATCAGGACAGGAAGAGATGGTGGTATAAGTGTGTGCATTTCCAGCTGTGTGTGTGTACGTGTGAGTGTTCCTCTGTGCATCCATGTATATGTATATATATGCATATGAGTGTCTCCTGTGGGAGTGCGTGCATGCGTGTCTCCCTGTGTGTGAGCATGCATCAGTATGAGTAGTGTTCCTCAGGGGTCAGTATTGGAACTGGTGCTGTTTAATATCTTTGACAGAGACATGGACAGTGGGATCAAGTGCACCCTCAGAAAGTTTGTCAATGACACCAAGCTGTGTGGTGCGGTTGAAAAGCTGGAGGGAAGGGATGTCATCCAGAGGGACCTGGACAGACTTGAGAGGTGGACCCATGCTAACCTCATGAAGCTCAACAAGGCCAAATGCAAGGTCCTGCACCTGGATTGGGGCAATTCCAAGCACAAATACAGTCTGGATGGAGAATGGATTGAGAGTAGCCCTGTGGAGAAAGACTTGGGGGTGTTGGTGGCTGAGAAGATCAACATGACCTGGCAATGTGCACTTGCAGCCCAGAAAACCAAACATATCCTGGGTTGCATCAAAAGCAGCATGACCAGCAGGTCGAGAGAGGTGATTCTCCCCCTCTGCTCTTGAGACCCTACCTGGAGTACTGCATCCAGCTCTGTGGTCCCAGCACAGGAAAGACATGGACCTGTTCAAGTGGGTCCAGAGGAGGCCACTAAGTTGATCAGAGGGCTGGAGCACCTCTCCTATGATGACAGGTTGTCCCAGGTAAGGACTTGGCTCCCAGCCAAGTGCCTGGACCCCGGGGACAAAACCTTCCCCCTCCCTTTCACTTTCTCCCAGCCGACCGAAAAAAAACCAAAAGAACCCAAACCGAATAAATTTCAAATGGAAGATTTATATATACATAAAGAAAATTATATACACTATTAACCAAAGGGAACTCCCCAAAAGGGAAAAGGGAAGGGAAAGGGAAAAAGGGATAAAAAGGGATACAAAAGGGATAAAAAGGGATAAAAAGTCAAATACTCCCCTCGAGAGGAAGCGAGTCACACCACACAGCTGCCAGCACTGTCCGCCTCTCAAGGCCAACCAGACACGCCAGGCCTCACTCCCTCACCCGGGCAGAGCGACAGTAGAGCTACCTCCACCTTGGGTCCGCCGGAAGAAAGAGAGCGAGAGCTTCCTCTCTCTCCTTAATTATACTCTTGCTTACGTAAAAATCGTACAGAATACTGGGAACATGACCTTGGTTCCTTGGTTACAACCTGATCACCAAGGAAGGCCTAGATTCAAAACCACTACACAGGTTGAGAGAGTTGGGGTTGTTCAGCCTGGAAAAGAGAAGGCTCTGGGGAGACCTTATAGCAGCCTTCCAGTACCTGAAGGGGGCCTACAAGAAAGCTGGAGAGGGACTTTTCACAAGGGCATGTAGTGACAGGACAAAGGAGGAATGGCTTTAAATTGAAAGAGGGTAGATTAAGATTAGATATTAGGAAGAAATTCTTTACTGTGAGGGTGGCGAGGTACTGAAACAGGTCTCCCAAAGAAGTTGGTAGATGTCCTGTCCCTGGAAGTGTTCAAGGCCAAATTGGATAGGGTGTTAGTCTAGTGGAAGGTGTCCCTGCCAATGGCAGGGAGGTCAGAACTAGATGATTTTAAGGTCCCTTTCAACCCAAAGCATTATATGATTCTATGTATGTCTCCTTTTCTGTATGTCTTCCTGTGTCAGCCTCTATGAGCATGCATGCACAAGTGCCTCTGTCTTCAAGTGTGAGGGTATGTTTCTCCCTTTGTATGTGTATGAGTGTCCTCCTCTCCTATTGCATATGCATTTGCTCAGTTGATATGGAGAGAGCAGTGGATATCATCGACAAAATGGGTAGAAAACTAGCTTAACTGCTTAGCTGGAAATAGTCAAGACAGCTTGATGGAGTCCTGGATAACCTAAGACCCTGCTGGATTCAACATAAGGTTGGATCAGATTGTCATGGTTTTGCTCACCAGCCAGCCTCTGGGGCTGAGGATGGTTTTGTCCAGGTGGCTTTCCAGAGAAAAAGCCAATCAAAAGTTTTAGTAATGCCTCTGCCAATTACATATTTAAGAAAACAGAAGAGAAGCCTGTGGCGCAGATGGAACTAGTAGTCATGTAGAAGAGGAGGCAGGCCCCAAGTGGGCCACGGTCCCCTCCTCCCACGGCCCTGGGTCGGGGGCAGGTGTGTCACTGAAGCCCCCCTTCTCTCGTGTAACAGAGTAAAGAAAAAAAACTTTAAAGAAGGACTGACTGCTTTGACAAGAAACATTGCAGAAGGAATTCCAGCAGAGAGATAACAGACCTCCAAGGTCAAAGCTGGCAGCAGCAGGAGAGAGAAGTTAGAAGGGGGGGTAGCTTCTCCCCCTCTCGCTCTCTCTCCCTTCAGCAGGGAAAAGACTGAAAACTAAAAAAAACCTGCCACCTGTGGAAGTTTATTGGGGTGAGGAGACCCCCATGCAGCTTATAGAGGAGTTTACACTGAAATAAGTAAATGCACGAGGAAGTTGAGACTTCATGAAAAGCCTGAAATGAAACGGAGTCCTGCTGGAGACTTGTAGGCCATGGAGAGAGACTTACGCTGGAGCAGAATGGCTCGGGTAAGATGTTGGGATCCGAGTGAGAGATCCACGCTAGTGCATCTGAATTTGTGACCCTGAGGGACAACAGAGAATGGAGGACCTATTGCCCGACGGATGGACCCATGTCAGAGAGGTCTATCAAGGACTGTTCTCCCGTGGGAAGGGACCCCAAAGGAAACACGGGTGGACTCAAAAGCCATTACCCCCTGTGACTCTGTGGTGAAGATCCATGGTAGGCAAGTGTTCCCTTGCAGTCCATGGAAGAGAAGACCTTCAGGGCCTGGGTAACCCCCTAGGCTCTGGTCTTAGCCCAGGAGGGGGGTAGGCCCAGCCCTGAGGCCGACATAGAAGAGAGAGAGAAAGAGAAACAGTTCCAGTTGCAACAAATCAAAGTTGTCGTCCTAGAGATAATAGAAATTATTATAACCCATCCTCCCATTAACATGTCCAGCCCCCGACTCCCTTAAAAATGTGTTTTCTGTCCAATAAAGCATTCCAGTTTTACCCCATGCTGGGATTGTGTTAGTTTGTTTTTCAGACCACCACAGCCCTCCAAAGCAGACTTCCATGGGATGCTTCATAACAGTTCCCTAAACAAGTTGAAATCAGCTCTTCTGAAGTCCAAGGTCTTTATTCTGCTAATTGTCTTCCTCATGCTCACTAGGATCTCAAACTCTGTGATCTTATGATCACTGCAGCAAGGCTGCCATTGACAGTCACATCTCCAAACAATCTTCCTTATTTGTAAGCAGTAGGTTCAGAAGAGCACCACTCCAGGTCAACACATCCAGCAATTGCATTAGGAAGTTGTCCTCAGTGCATTCAGGAAATATCTTAGAATGCTTGTTCACCACTGTTGCTTTTCCAACAAATATCAGAGTAGTTGAAGTCCCCCAAAATAACCAGGACCTGCAAAACTGAGGCTGTCTGAAGTTGTATTTCTGTTTGTGTGTATCTCCCTGTATGGACATCTCCTGTGTTTGTGTGCACAAGTGTCTCCCTGTGTGAGCAAATGAGCATTTCCCTTCATGTCTTCCTTGTTGGACTTGGGGGAAAACATAGTTAACAGGGATGAGGAGAAGGCTGAGGTACTTAACACCTACTTTGCCTCAGTATTCACCAGTAGGACAGGTGGTCCTTGGGACGACTGTCCTCTGGAGCTGGTAGACAGGGACAGAAAGCTGAATAGCCCCCCTGTATTCCAGGAGGAAATAGTCAGTGACTTACTGAGCCACCTGGATCCACACAAGTCCATGGGACCAGATGGGATCCATCCTAGGGTGATGAGGGAGCTGGCAGAAGAGCTTGCCAAGCCACTCCCCATCATTTACCTACAGTCCTGGTTCTCTGGGGAGGTACCAGACGACTGGAAGTTGGCAAATGTCATGCCAATCTACAAAAAGGGCTGCAAGGAGGACACGGGAAACTCCAGGCCTGTCAGCCTGACCTCAGTGCCTGGCAGAGTTATGGAGCAGATCATCCTGAGTGCAATCACACGGCACCTACAGGACAGACAAGGGATCAGAGCCAGCCAGCACAGGTTTAGGAGGGGCAGGTCCTGTCTGACCAACCTGATCTCCTTTTATGATCAGGTGACCTGCCTGGTGGATAAGGGGAAGGCTGTGGATGCAGTCTATCTGGACTTCAGCAAAGCCTTTGACACTGTCTCCCATAATATACTCCTGGAAAAGTTGGCAGCCCTTGGCTTGGACAGGTGGACTTTTTGCTGTGTTAAGAACTGGCTGGAGGGCCAGGCCCAGAGAGTGCTGGTGAACGAGGCTGCATCCAGCTGGCGGCCTGTCACCAGTGGTGTTCCCCAGGGATCAGTGTTGGGCCCAGTCCTGTTTAAACATCTTTATCAATGATTTAGATGAGGGGATTGAGTCCATCATTAGCAAATTTGCAGACAACACCAAGTTGGGAGGGAGTGTCAACCTGCTGGAAGGCAGGAGGGCTCTGCAGAGGGACCTGGATAAGCTGGAGAGTTGGGCTGATTCCAGTGGGATGAAGTTCAACAAGGCCAAGTGCCAGGTCCTGCACTTTGGCCACAACAACCCCCTGCAGTGCTACAGCCTGGGGACAGAGTGGTTGGAGAACAGCCAGGCAGAAAGGGATCTGGGGGTGCTGATTGACAGGAGGTTGAACATGAGCCAGCAGTGTGCCCAGGTGGCCAAGAAGGTCAACGGCATCCTGGCCTGCATCAAGAACAGTGTGGCCAGCAGGAGCAGGGAAGTGATCCTTCCCTTGTATTCAGCACTGGTGCGGCCACACCTTGAGTACTGTGTTCAGTTCTGGGCCTCTCAGTTCAGGAAAGACATTGAGGTGCTGGAGCAGGTCCAGAGAAGAGCAACGAGGCTGGTGAAGGGACTTGAGCACAAGTCCTATGAGGAGAGGCTGAGGGAGCTGGGGTTGTTTAGCCTGGAGAAGAGAAGGCTCAGGGGTGACCTCATCACTCTCTACAACTACCTGAAAGGAGGTTGTAGCCAGGTGGGGGTCGGTCTCTTCTCCCAGGCAATCAGCAGCAGGACAAGAGGGCACAGGCTTCAGCTCTGCCAGGGGAGGTTTAGGTTGGATATTAGAAAGAAGTTCTTTACAAGAGAGAGTGATCAGGCATTGAAATGGCCTGCCCAGAGAAGTGGTGGATTCACCGTCCCTGGAGGTTTCTAAGATGAGGCTGGATGTGGCACTGAGTGCCATGATCTAGTAATCACAGTGGGGTTGGATCAAGGGTTGGACTTGATCTCGGAGGTCTCTTCCAACCCAGTTAATTCTATGATTCTATGTGCAAGAGTGTCCTCCTCTGTGTTGGCCCTGGCAGCCAGGAGAACCAATTGTGTCCTGGGGTGCATCAGGCACAGCATCGCCAGCCGGTCAAAGGTGATTGTCCTCCTCTACTCTGCACTGGTGCAGCCTCATCTCAAGTACTGTGAGGAGTTTTGGGCACCACAATGTAAGAAAGACATAAAGCCATTAGAAAGCATCCAAAGGAGGGCTATAAAGATGGTGAAGGGCCTAGAGGGGAAGCCATAGGAGGAGCAGCTGAGGACACTTGGTTTGTTCAGCCTAGAGAAGAAGTGACTGAGGGGAGACCTTATCGCAGTCTACAGTTTCCTCACGAGGGGAAGTCGAAGGGCAAGCACCAATCACTCTGGTGACTGACAATGGGACCCAAGGGAATGGCATGAAGCTGTGTCAGGGGAGGTTTAGGTTGTATATTAGAAAAAGGTTCTTCACCCAGAGGGTGGTTGGACACTGGAACAGGCTCTCCAGGGTAGTGGTCACAACACCAAGCCTGACAGAGCTCAAGAAGCATTTGGACAATGCTCTCAGGCACCCAGGGTGATTTTTGGGGTTGTCCTGTGCAGGGCCAGGAGTTGGACTTCTATGATCCTTGTGGGTCCCTTCCAACTCAGGATATTCTATGATTCTATGATCTCAATCTGTCTGTGTCTGTATACATCTCCCTCTGTGTGTTGGTGTGCACAATTGTCCTTTGTGTGTGTGTGTACATGAGTGTCTGTGTCTGTGTCCACAACTACCTAAATGGAGGATACACAGAAGATGGAGTCAGTCTCTTCTTGGAGGTGCACAGCAATAGGAAGACAGGCAATGGGCAGAAGTTGAGCCATGGGAAGTTCCAAACAGGAATTTTTTTTTTTTTTTTTTGCCATTACAGTGGTCAAATACTGGAACAGATTGCCTAAAGAGGTTGTAGTATCTCCATTCTTGAAGCTGTTCAAGGCCCTGAGCAACTTGACCTAATTAGACTTGTTCTGAGCAAGAGGTTAGACTAGATGACCTCTGGAGGTCCCTTTCAACCTAAATTATTCTATGATTCTATGAGTGCGCATGTGTCTGTGCGTGTGTGTTTCTGTGTCTATCTCTGTGGACACTACTTGTAAAATATATTTAGCTGTTACTGTTTAGTTACTCCCAAAATTTGAAGAGGGTTTAATAATATAGTCTTGATCTTGATATTTTACCTTTTGGCAAAAATGGAAAACTTATTTTCAAGAATATGACTAACAGGATTTTCAGCAACATCAAAAAAATTCAACTGCCTGATACCACAAAAAAGTGCATGACTCATTCTCTGGTAGCAAATATTTAAATGCACTAAATAGATTTTCATAGATCCAAAATGGTCTTTTCCCAGGGTACGGGGTGGGATGGGAATCATTTCTTTTCCCCTGTCTACAAACCACCTGATTTGGTCTGCAAAATATCTACATGTTCTTAACACTAGAATATTAATCACAGATCATAATATATATGTTGTTTATATAAGTTTGAAATTATAAGTAACAAGGAACAACCATTTGTTATGAGGTTCCAAACATATTTTAAAACTTGACCATTTAATTCTAGTATATAAAAGAATTAAACTCTTTGAACAAACTGGTCCTAACTCTTCCAAGTGCCATAGTTGCAAACAAGCTTTTCTGACAGCAACATCTCTGACAGAGATTGCTCAAAAACTGAATGTTTAGCACAGGATCTGCATTAATGAAGGCCAAAACTCTTGAACAACCCCCCAAAGCTCTATCTCTTTTCAGAAAAAAGACAAGAAAGTGAACTCACGCTAATCCAATGTCAAGATCTTGCTACACAGTTACCAAGATTGTGATGAACTGAACAAGCAATAAAGGTTTTATTTCTTTACTGTACCTACGAGTTTCCAAGTCATAGGCAATGTAAAACCCTTACTTTCACAGTAATGCACTAGGTCAATTTTATTATGAGATTATCAGAAGTGTGGGAGAGCTAGGAGAACATTTGGGATCAGACTTAAATTTGAGTTGTTCAACTACACCAATAATGTCCAATTGCTAAAGAGCAGAATTGAAATGAACTTTTGCCAAGTATAACTTCCCTTTCTGAGATCACTTATATCCGGAGATTTTTTTTCCTGTTACATATCATATTTTGTGAAAGGTCCACATAATTATAAAGGAGAGATAACTATATAAGAAGTGATCTCCAATATACATACAGAGATATTTCTGCAACATATAAACCGATTCAAATGTAAAAATTAAAATTCCTTATAAATTTTTAGCATGGTATTCCTTTAAAACATTTCCAACCACAAGGGAAAGTGGTGAACCTTATTGTGTATAAAATATATCGCATTTTAGAGCAAGATTTCTAAGAGTGTAAACATCCATACTACACACTTCCATAAGTCATCTAAGTAACTATCCAAGAAATAAGTACAATTACAAATCTATTCTAGGAAAGGACTAATTAGTCTATTTCTCCATGCTCCAATCCCAAAGACTGATCTCTCATTGTTTGCTTTGCTCCCTGCACCAATGCATAAATATAAATGCCTAATATATATATAAATACAATGCATATATTAAACCTATGTTATAGATATGGTTATTATATGTAGTTATATAGTTTTAGATATAGGATTTTAGGATATTATACATATAATAGTTTTAATTGCCATATGCAAACAATGGTGAAAAAGCATTTAATACTCCAGTCCTGAAAGCAGGAGTTGAGTTTAAAATTTAATCCTATGGAAAATCCCAGTGCAGTCTGGAAAAAAATCCCATGTTCAGTAATAAACATAAATTTAAGTATTAGAGTCTCAGTCTTGGAAATATCATATATCAAAATAGAAGTGAATTGAATGGTCAAAAGCTGTTCCTCAGAGAGATATCATTATCTAGATCATAGACTCTTGATCATAGAATCACTAAATGGATCTGACACTTAAAAAGTCCGGTATCAAATGGTTAATATACAGAGATTATTACGCAGAAAGATAGGTTTTTCATAAGATGTTTTCCCAGTATTTTGGAGTTACCAACATATACAAGAATTTAAGAAGCCATATCAGTCTTAATAATAGTTTCAAAAGATGCTGACAGTAAAGGAAAAAAGTACTCAACAAGCTAGGGGTTGCTTTGGATTTATATACGCATGTAATTTTGGAACTGAATGTCACTCCTGAAGGACCGCAAGTTTCCCCATAAAATAAATATTCTAAAAATCAAACACTTGATGCTTACAAAAGTGTGTCAGTTCACTTTCCAATACTAATAAAGCCAAAGGACAGTAACAAGGCAAGCAGCCACTCATTAAGGAAATTAAGAGTAGATCACCCATACACTATCTACTACATTGATCAACAGATTAGCTGTATTAGGGGGCTGTTTCTTTACCAAAGAGATCAGAGCTAACCATAGACAATCACCGAATCTCACATAACATTTTGGAGAATCAGCTAAGCAGAGTAACTACAATCAAAGTTACACAGCCCTGGTATTATTCAGAATACAACAAAAGTTTATACGATGGTACAGTAAAAAAACAGTAATCTCAAATTAAAAATAAAACACAATACCAACAGTCTAGGAAATATGAAGACAGCATAGATACTATATTAACAATTATTACATTAAGAGCAAATATACCCTTTCAAAATTAATTACAGCATTTCTTCTCCAACAGCATAATTTCTAATACCACATAAATGATGGAATAACTTAAAATGTTTCTAACCTAACACTCAGCTCAGGGTCTGTGGGAAGAACCATGCACTCCTTTGAGCCTCACGGAGCAAGAGTTCAGAAACTTTCTCCAGCAGTCCAGTCCACTCAACGATTCCAACATCAGAAATACAAGGAGAAAATACGCAGAGAAGGAAATGGCTTCACAACACAGTCCTGAAGACTTCACAAACCCCCGGTCTTGGTGAGTCTGTTTCACTTCACCCCCGACACACTCCAAAGTTTCAGCTGTTCGCCATGAGGTACAAAACTTGAACAAGAGCCCAAACAAGTTTATCTGTTTTTTATAATTAGCCCTAGCAGAGTTTTTTCTTAGTCCCTTTTCCGGGAGCCCCGACGTCTCCCCCGTGTGCGCTGGTGCTCTCATGTAACCCTCGGGAACTCAGCACCCTCCTGGCCGCACGAGGCGACCGCTCAAAAAGGTCATAAACTCTGAGGTCTGAGGGCAGACACCTCAAAGCAAATGGCGTGCGATACCACGACTCTGGTCTCTACCCCGTCCCCGGGTGTTTTACCACCTGGCGTCCAGACACCCGTCGTGTCTCCCGTGGGGACACATACCCGGAGGGGCGGGCATAACTCCACTGAAGTGTTGCGGAGGGTGTCAACTTCTGGGACCTTTGGGGGAGAAGATGAACAAAGGGGTAGTCCTGGGGGAGGGGGGGAGAAATAGCCCCAAAATACTTATCCGACTCACACGGACTGCTTACCTGACACAGGACGTCTGGTGCCCGGAGCGGCGATGTGTCTGCCTCTGCCCTGGCTCTGAGTTCCTTGTTCCGGGTGGCTCGGCCTGTGTAGGGTTGGCGGCGGCTGCTGGCAGAGGGTGGGGGGAGGCGGCTGCTGGAAATGAGCGGCGCCCCCGTTCATGGTGAGACTGAGGAAGCTG
>NW_020956965.1:43833-63133 GCF_003031625.1 Empidonax traillii
CAGGAGGAGGAAGGGAGCTGGGGGGAAAGGCGAGGGCTGCGGCAGCGATGGGGGAGGGGGAAGAGGAGAAGGCGGGGGGTGACAGCGCAGGAGGAGGAGAGAGGGAGACGGCGGAAGGAACCACAAATGTGCTGGCGAGCCGAATTTCCCTACCCGCCTCTCCCACCTGGAGAAGGGGATCTTATCGATCTTCAACGCCGTCGTCCCCGGACTTTGCGGATTCCGGTCGTGGTTCCGCAGGCAGGCGGAAGCAAAGAGGCGGGAGTCGGGCTGCACAGCGCAAGGTTGCAAATTGGCGGCGATCGGCATCACTTCCCCACGCCCGCCCCCAAGCAGCTGGCAGCAGACGGGGTCCCGACTGCCCAGACAGCGCAAGAGGGGTGGTGGGCACGGCAACAAACTTCCTTTCAGTCTCTCCCTTGCGAAGTAGCAGCGGTGGGGCAAGGAGGCTGCCACCACTCGCTGTTCCCCGGTACGGGCTCAGATGCACTAGGCGGGGGCTGAGCCTGCTAATTAGGCAGGGGAGGTGATTAGCTGTGCCTCACGACTCAAAGGGCTAGAGCTCAGTGCAAGAGGGAAAACAAAGTCAGCATAGAAGACTATTATACCTCCCTCGCCTCCGCCCTGGAAACAATAACAGCACTACACCAGGGGAGCGAAAGAAAGGATATAGGAATCGGTGAAGTACGTAGCCTTCTGCCCTTCCGTCTCAGGGACTTCCTCTGCCGTCTTGGTCTCCCTCCTATAACGTCCACTTCTGGGCCTGACCGGAAGAGGGGAGTGATTCCCCGAGGGTGCCTGTTAATGTATTAGATTCGCCTTTGTGTGTGCGTGCATCTTTCCCTCTCCCTGTGTAAGGAAGGGGCAAGTCCTCTATCCCCTAATGCTGTTCTGGCTGCTCTCTGGGAAAATGCTGCTTCCTTCCTCCTCTGCCATCGGCCTCACCATCCCAGCATAAATTATACACGGTGAGAAAGAAGAGTGCTCAACTCACAGACAGCCCTGCATCTCCCTGCTTCCATACCAACTCTGTACGCTTGCATCCCAAGGCAGCAGAAGGGGCCAGAGCCTTTCTGGAACACCAGCTCTCACATGGAACAGAACATAACAACCAGGGGAGGGGTCTCATCCCCACCAGCCACACAAACTTTTCTCCCCTTGTTTTGTTCTCCCTTCTCCTTCCTTTCTCTGTTTTTTTTCCTTCCATCCCAACATTCAGCTTCACCAGCAGGTCTCAGCCCAACCACCTTAGGTATCACTTGACCATGCTGTAAGGTGAAAGCTGTCCTGCATCATACAAAACTCGAGATGCTAGAGCATGTACCTCTCCTGGGCCTTGCTCCCTTCTTTACCCAGACTCTACTTGCCCCCCCCACCAGTGGTGGCAGTGACAGATGTTTTAGCAGTCAAGAGCCTGGTGCTGAGTTCAGGCAGAGCTCCAGTAGTTTTTATCTTTTTTCCCTTCTCCTTTAAAAAGCTTATGACCAAAGCATACAAGCAATGGAGGGAGGGCAACCCCACATGAATTGCACACAGAAAACAAAAATCCACTGGCTATCAGTACTGCCTGTACTGCTTGGCATATACTGGAACATCTCAATATGAGGAAAGGCCAAGAGACCTGGGGCTGTTCAGCTCAGAGAAGAGAAAGCTCGGGGGGATCTCCTCAGTGTATACAAATATCAGAAGGGAGAGTGCAAAGAAGATAGAGCCAGGCTCTTTTTAGTGGTGCACAGGGACAGAATCAGAGGCAATAGGCACACAGTGAAACACAGGAGATTCCATCTGAACATCAGGAAACACTTCTTTATCGTATGATTGAGCATTGGGACAGGTTGCCCAGAGAGACTGTGGAGTCTCCCTCCTTGGACATAATGCAAAAACCATCTGGACATAGTCTTGGGCAAGCTGTCTCTAGGTGGCCCTGCTTGAGCAAGGGGGTTGGCCAAGATGACCTCCAGAGGTCCCTTCCGACCTCAACCGTTCTTTGTGATTCTATGTGGGCATGCACACAGCTATAAATTCAACAAAGAAGGCTTGAAAGGGTTTGGTAGACTTTTCCTGTCCTGGGTTCATACCATCCATGCACTTTCATTTAAATGAGCCTTTGTCTTACCAGGGTGGCCCTGGTTCCTGGGAGATCTACACAAAGCCAGGAACTCTCTGCCTGAAATTAATATGCAAAATTGTGTTGGAAAGCTCTGAGCTGATTAGATGCACCGAACCTGCAATCGCCATTGTCCTCTTTGAGTTCCTTCGTTAATCAGGACTCAGGCATGTCCTTTATGCTCAAGCTACCCCTAGCTTCTCCCATTGTTCCAATTGAGAAGCATCTACAAGCATCTCCCCTGTCATAGTTCTGATTTTAGCAAGGAATTTTTTCTTTCCTTTCCCCTTCCCCCCCCCCCTCCCCCCGCGTGTGTGCTTCTGTTAATGGGCCATCAGGTCAAAACCAAAGGAATTGGCCTCCTCCACTAAATGGTCGAGACATTAGTCGGCAAGCAACGAAGGGGGAGGAATTGGGAAAAGGCCAGGGTGTGTGTATGGAAAGAGGTGGGGTTTGGGGGTTGGAGCTCAGCTCTGGAGCCGAAGGGGAGGCTGCAGCATGGAGGAGAGACTGCCTGGTTTCTTCTTTGTCTTTTCCTGTCGGAGGAGAGTTTTTTTACTGCTGCTCTCTGCTCAGCTGTTGGTAGCTGCAGGCTTGGCTCACCGCAAAATCCTCACCAACTGAAAATCGTGAGTTTTTTTCTTCCATTGGGAGAACTTTCTGTTTCCCTCCCCCTTTCCCCCCTCCTCCCCCACCACCCGGGGGCAACCAAGGATCTCACAGCGCCGCCTGGTGACGGGTACTGGACATTACGAGTTCTACTCCTCCAGTGATCCAACAGCGCCACCTGGTGACTATTATAGAACACTACAAGTTCTGCACCTTTGATAACTCAACAGCGCCACCTGGTGAATGGTATAGGACATTACAAGTTTTGCATCTCCGGTGACCCGACGGCACCCCCTGCTGACTGTGGTTGGAACTGCACCAAAGGGTGCTAAAAATTGAACTATTTAATTTTCCTTTTGCCGGTTTATCGGTTTTGTTCTTGAAGGGGATTATTGGTGGGTATAGGGGTATTGCTTGGTTGTTTTACTTGGGTTTTTTTCATGTTCCTGCTAATACACACATACCTTTTAATAAAGGGCTGTTATTTTTTTCCCTTTTCCATAATTTGTTTTCCTTCAATCGGAGCCTCTTAATTTCGGATTTATAATTGCTTAGAATAGGAAGTTTGGGTCTCTTTCTCCTAATCCATCCTCAGCAAAAGACCTTTGTCTCATTTAAACTGGGACATCCCCACACCTCTCCCCCCTGCCCTCCTGCATGAAGTGAGTTAGCAGGGAGCTTGTCTCAGTTTAAATGAGACACAAGTGTTTTGCTGAGGATGAGTTATGAGGACAACCCAAACTCCTCCCTCTAAGCAATTGTAAATCCAAAAAATCAGAGGCTCCAATTGAGAAAAAATGTGGAAAAAGGAAGAATAACAGCCCTTTATTAAAAGAAATATGTGTATCGGCAGAAACAATGAAAGAACACAAATAAAACAACCAATCAATACTCCTATACCCAAAAATAATCCCCTTTAAAACAAACAAATAAACAAAAAAGGAAACAGTTCCGTTTGCGCCCTTTGGTGCAATTCTAACCACAGTCAGCAGGGGGCACTGTTGGATCACAGGAGATGTAGAGCTTGTAGTGTCCTGTGCCAGTCAGCAGGGTGCGATGTTGGATCACCAGTGGTCACCACGTGCGGGGCCTCCCAGATGTGCTGGAGAAGCCAAAAATGAAGGTCTTCCCTCCCCCTCACCAGAAAAAAAAGAAAAAGAGAAAGGAGGGAAAGAAAAAAAAGGTCCTTCCCAACGGGACCTCACTCTGTCCTGCTGGCTGAGTCATGTGGTATGGCTTCCCCTCTCCTTTGATGTGCACAAGAACTGCTGCCAAAAAAAAACAGAGGAGGAGAGATCTGAACAGTTCCTCGCCAATGAAAATCCAAGCAAAATTCCCAACTAGTAGCCAGTCTAAGAACAAAACCACCTCTGAGCTCCTGTCACCCGGATCCCGTCCCAGCTCAGGCAACAACGAACTCTCTCCCCTTTCCCAGGAGAGGAGAAAAAAAAAAGGTAAAAAGGAACTCCTCACCCCTCCCCACAGACAAGATCCTGAGGGCCATCAACTTGGAATGTGGTTTTACCAGCCACTTTTTTCAATTGCCTGAGCCACAACCAATCTGCCCATTCAACATCCCCTTCACACAATGGGCAGGGGGAAGGGAAAATTCCTGCTTAGTTTCTAAGAACAAGCAAAACCATGACAGAGCTGCAGGGAGTATCTGTAATTGCAAAGGCCTTTCCAGCAACAGGGTTGTCCTTGCAATGATGTATGCCTCTCCCTTTCAGCCAAATGTTTTGTGGGCGGGGCGAGGAGCGGGTGGGGTGGGAGAAGTGGGAACTACTGAAATCATTCAGTTGGGCAGCTGAGCTATTGCAGAGTCTGTGCATCAGCTTCAGGACTGGTTCTTCATTTGTTACATGCAAGCACTTGTTACTGTTTGGGGAGAAGAGTTGAGCAGTCAGAAAGAGCAGAGCATGGTGGCAGGGACAGGAATCAATTATTTACAAAAAACAAAGGTACCTGGGGCTTTGCGGCAAGGTTTTGGGGGGGGGGGGGGGGGGGGGGGGGGGGGGGGGGGGGGGGGGGTGCATGTGTGCACTCTACACAGGTGGCTCCTGTGAGAAAAAAACCAAAGCTGCCCCCATGTCAGATGGAGCCAGTTTCAGCTGGGTCCAAGATGGACACGCCACTGGCCAAAGAAAGCTGAGCCAGTCAACAATGTTGGTAGCACCTCTGTGATAACACATTTAAGAAAGGGTAAAAAATACTACACAACAGCAGCTGGGAGAGAGGAGCGAGAATATGTGAGAGGAACAACTGCAAACACCAAGGTCAGTGAAGGAGGGGAAGGAGGTGCTCCAGGCACAGGAGCAGAGATTCCCCTGCAGTTCATGGTGAAGACCATGGTGATGATGCAAGTTGTCTCCCTGCAGCCCATGGAGAACCATGGTGGAGCAGATATCTACCCTGCAGCTTGTGGAGGACCCCACAGCAGAGAAGGTGGATATATCCTGAAGGAGGCTGCAGCTTGTGGAGAGGGGATCATGCACGAACAAGTTTTCTGGCGGGACCTGTGGCACTTGGGAGATACACGCTGGAGCAGTCTGTTCCTGATGGACTCCACACCGTGGAAAGGCCCCATGCTGGAGCAGTTCTTGAAGAACTGCAGCCCATGGGAAGGACCCATGTTGGAGAAGTTCATGAAAGACTGTATTCTGTGGGTGGGACCCCACGCTGGAGAAGGGAAAGAGTGTGAGAAAGAAGGAATGGCAGAGATGAAGCATTATGAACAGTTTGCAACCCCCATTCCCTGTCCCCCTGCACTACTCGTCAGTAGAAGATTTGGGAGGGAAGTTGAGTCAACAGAAGGGAAGGTGGGGGAAGGTTTTTAGTTTTGTTTTTTCTCACTATCCTACTCTATTACAATGAATTGGTAACAAATAAAACTAATTTCCTCAAGTTGAGTCTTTTTTGCCAGTGACAGTAATTGGTAAGTAACCTCACTGTCCTTATCTCAACCCATGAGCTTTTCATTGTATTTTCTCCCCCTGTCCTGTTGATGGAGGAGCAATAGAGAGGCTTGGTGGGCAGCTGTTTGCCAGCCAAGGTCAACCCACCACATCACCTTTTGTCAGGCATGTGCTTTTTCACCTCCTGTAGCTCCACCAGCCTTGCTCTTACACCCCCCCCTTGTGTTCATAGGTTTCTTTCACCAATGCTCCTTCCCCCCTTCACTTTCCTTCTACCTCTTTTCCCCAGATCTCCCTGTATTTCACAGACCCATCACAGGCAGCAAATCTTCAGTTTCCCCATTGCATGGCACGTGCAGAAAAGTCACTGTCATATTGATGGCATGGGGTTAGGAAGTGACAGTGGCCATGGTGAAAGGCGCATGTGTGCATTTCTCAGCCTGGCACCTTTAGAAACTTTTCCCTGGGCTTTATTTCCCCTCCTAAGACTGTGAAGCAGGGATGCTATGGACATAATTGGTTAGTAATTTGTGTCCATATTGCCTGACAGACAAATTGCTTCCCTTCAAAAAAAAGGAGAAAGCTTTAACCCTTGAAGAATCCATTGGGATCTTCAAGGCCTCCCAGGGTTACATACAATCAATGATGGTCCCTCATATGAAGATTAATTACCATTTAAACATTCCACATGTGACGCCCAGCTCTACTGGCAAGATCAATCAGAAGTGTCTGGAAAGATAAACAGGTAATTTCAATTGGGAAGAAGAAATGGGCAGGTGTGGCAGTGTGACAGACTTTTCAGTTGCTTAGATACATTTCAAAAACACTTCAGTTAGTATTTGAAGGGGTAAAATTCTATCGACCAGTAACTTGTAGCTTCTTGGCGCAAACAATTTACCTTACCATTTCATATAGAGTTTGATATGTAAGTAAACTTAAATTTGACACAATGGCTACAGCATATTACTTTGCTAATATATCTGGTAAGCATTTTTAATTTCAAGCATTTTACATTAAAAGATACTAAGAATGCAGCTAGGTCATTTTCTCACAAGAATTAAATATGTGTGTGTATTAAAATAAATACATACAATTGTTAAAATAAAATTAATTTTAGTTTTCAGGAAAATTTGCTACCTAATTTAGCAAGATTTACGAACTAAAAGGTGACGTGGTGTCACTTGTTGAAGAAAAATTATGAGAGATGCATAGATGGAAAATTCATTTACTCCTAAATATCACAGCAGTGCCATGTTCTCCACACAACCCCAAATAAAATTTCATTGATTGGAAAGGTTTCTTCTGTTTATTCTTTTAAAACTCTAACAGTTAATGCTCATCCCCAAAGACAGTCATTCACCACAGAAAGTATTCCAGATTTCATAAGATTTTCCATGTCACCTACCTGCATCACTCCTCTTCCTCATTCCCACATGTGATTTGATTTGGGTTTTCACGTAATATAAGAAGAGGTCACCATACCACCTCCAGAGAAGTGATACCACTGGGCCTTGCATCCTTGAGCTGAAAATCATGGCATGTCTTCCAGCAATTATCTAAGGCCATTTCAGGCCTTTCTAGGCTAGTTTGCTAAATTTCACAAACACCCCACAACACAGATTGCTAATAACAACTTCTAGCTAGCCACCTTGTAGAATATAAGGGTCAAAAGCACTTTTACTTGCCATCCTGTGCTTTGCCTTGTGAAGTACTATAGTGGGTTGACTATGGCTGGATGCCAGGCACCCAGGAAAGCCACTCTATCACTCCCCTCTGCAACTGGACAGGGGAGAGAAAATATAATGAAGGGTTCATGGGTTGAGATAAGAACTGGGAGCAATCACTCACCAAATGCTGTCACAGGCAAAATATACTCAAATTGGGGGTATTAATTGAATTTATTACAAAAAAAATCAGAGCAGGATAATGAGAAGTAAAATAAATTGTAAAAACACCTTCCCCCCACCCCTCCCTCCTTCTCAAGCTCTACCTCCTCCCCTCCAGCAGCACAGGGAGACAAGGAATGGGGGTTATGGTCAATTCATCGCAAGTTGTTTCTGCCACTGCTCAGGGAGAGGAGTCCTTCCCCTGCTCCAGTGTGGGGTCCCTCCCACAGGAGACTTCTCCATGAACTTCTCCAGTATGAGTCCATTCCATGGGCAACAGTTCCCCACAAACTGCTGCAATGTGGGTCACTCTTCCATGAGGTACAGTCTTTTAGGCGCAGCCTCCTCTAGCGTGAGTCCCCCACAGCATCACAAGTCCTACCAGAAAACCTACTCCAGCATAAGCTCATCTGTCCATGGGCCAGGAGCCTGCTCCAGCACAGGCCTCCCAGGGGTTCACAGCCTCCTCTCAGGCATCCACCTGTTCCGGTGTGGGTCCCCACCGCAAGTTGCAGGTGAATCTCTTCCATGGGCTGAAGGGGGTCAGCCTGCCTCACCATAGTCTTCACCACAAGCTGCAGGGGAATCTCAGCTCCAGTGCCTGGAGCACCTCCTCCCCCTCCTTCTTCACTGACCTTGGTGTCTGCAGAGTTGTTCCTCTCACATATTCTCACTTTTCTCTGGCTGCAAATACATCTGCACAATAACTTTCTTTTTTTCTTCTTAAATATGTTATCACGGAGATGTTACTACCATCTTTGATTGACCCAGTCTTGGCCAGCGGCAGGTCCATCTTGGAGCCTGGCATTGGCTTTGCCAGACATGGAGGAAGCTTCTAGCAGCTTCTCACAGAAGCCACCCCTGTATCCCCCCTGCTACCAAAACTTGGCCACACAAACCCAGTACAGGTACTCACAACTTTTCACAGTCCTTTTCACTGTTTTATGGTAACCACACAGCTCTCGTCATATAGAAATGACAGAGACAGGAGGATATAGAAAACCACCATTGCTTTATGGTGATTCAGCCTCATTCATTTTCTGTGTGTGAGTTTCTTTAATACTCTTCCTGTACTGACAATATTGCACAATATTGAGTCATGGCACAGACTCACCTTTGCCGAGTCCTTGGTACAGTTCAATTTTAAGGAATTTCTGTTTGGAGAACAAGATCTGAATGCAAGGTCATTCATTCAACTAAAGTAAGATTTCTAACTTTGCTCCACAGATCTTTTCCATAAATAATCAAAGGAAGGATAGTTCTGCATTATGAAGCTACTTGGGCCATTAATCTAATGTGCATTCCAGACTACAGGCCATCTGGGAGTTCAGGGAGGTTGTGTCTGTAAAATGTGAGTCTGTAGCTTGAAGGTTCTGTTGTGTTATGAATTAATAAACTTCTGGAGTTCATGTGCTCCATATTCCTCCAACAAGAGAATAACAACAAGCCCACAGCATATCACATATGCCATTCCTTTTACTGATTTATCAGCACTACCAACATTCAAATTATTTGCCCATAATAATTTTGTTAGGTCATAAACACTCCTCAATGCAATAGTTTAACAAGTGGATGTAAATATTAGATTAGTCATTGAAGAAGTTTTATTCACCAATCTGTCTTCAAGTTGTAATAAAAGTAAATTACAAACATCATAACCTAATGATTGAGTAAATCTTTACATTTTATTTTGCAGAGTAATACTCCAAGGGCTATCAACAGAGAAAGATACAATTCAGAAATGTTTCCAAGTAAATGTGAGCATATTCATAAAAGAAAACTAGGAAGAGTGTCAAGCAAGGAAGGAAAGAAGAGGTTTGAAACAGAAGAACCAGTACTTAGGAGTTGAATGGTGGGTTAAGCATGTTGTGATTGTTCGGACCTGGCTCCTTGCCAAATGCCCAAAACTCACAGCAGCAGCTCCCTTCCCCCCTCCCTTCTTCCCTTAGGGCAAAGGAAAAAAAAAAAAAAATTAAAGAACCCAAAGTCAAGCTACTTATACAAAAATATATATATTTACGTATATTACAGTTATATACAATTAAGATGCTATGTACACAGTAAAAGGGAATCCAAACACCCCCCGAAGGGATAGAGAAAGAGGAAAAAGGGACAAAAGGGAACAAAAAGGGACGCCAAACAGGTATACGCAATCAAACTCAAGAACTATACTAATAACTAGCAAAACAGATCTCACCCTTAGAAAAACAGGATTGGCAGACATGGCCAGCACTCTCCAAACCTCCACGTGGCAGGACAGTGGACGCTGCAGGCCTCAGCCTTAGATAAGTGAGACCAACACAAGGACCCATTTTTCCCGAACCTCGCCGGAAGAGAGTGAGGTCTCTAATCTCCAACTTATTTATACTCTGGTTTACGTAAAAATCGTATGGAATACTGGGTACATGGCCACTTCCTTGGTTACAAACTGGTCACCAGGAAGGCCTAGACCAAAACTATCACATTCTCCACCCCTTATTCTATACTATTTTTATGTAACACCTATATTTCGCGGTTGCTTATATCTCACACATATATACACATATACATATATATATATATATAGTCTTTATTTGTTCTTTAGAGCAATTGTTTTGTTGTAGAAGATCAGCATCAGCATCAGGATTAGCTTGGTTTGGATACTTGGTCCTTTGGTCACAATCACAGTTCTGGTTTTCAGGGCTGGTCCTCTGGGCTGGGCTGGTTTATCACTGTATATCGGTATCAATTGTTCAGGTCTTTCTCATCTGGTGACTGGTTTCCTGCAAAACACAACTCAAAGCATATGATTAGTCTTTCCCCAAGGTTAGGTTTCCTTGAGGTACACAGTGAATCTCTCCATCTTTTCTCATTACCTACCAGGTATTTCTGGGCCCTTGAGCGAAAACAATCCCATGAATGGGTTTGTCTTGGCCTGAGGAAGGAGTAATCTAAACAGCCTTCCCTAACATACCTCTCAGATGGATCACTGGAACTTTGTCTCCATCTACAGTGTGGAGGGATTCTGCTTGGGCAGGACCAGTTTGATTGACAGAGCCTCTAGTGTTAACTAGCTAGGTGGCCTTGGCTAAGTGCTTGTCCCAGTACTTGAAAGTTTCCTCACCTAGTGCTTTTAGAGTTGTTTTTAACAGTCCATTACACCTTTCAACTTTTCCAGCAGCAGGTGCATGATATGGAATGTGATATACCCATTCAACATCATGCTCCCGTGCCCAAATGGCCACTAGATTATTCTTGAAATGAGTTCCGTTGTCCGACTCAATTCACTCTGGAGTGCCATGTCTTCACAGGACTTGCTTCTTGAGACTTAGAATGGTATTTCGGACTGTTGCATGTGGTACTGAATATGTCTCTAACCATCCAGTAGTCGCTTCCGTAGGGGTTAGAAGCTGATAACTCACTTGTATATCATTGGTTCCTGTGTTGGCATAGTTATTATATTGTCTCTTTGTATTGGCTGTCTAAATGTCCAATCCCCTTTTCTCCCCACCAGCCCTTATAAGCTGGGGGACATTTGAATAAAGGTCTCTTTCCTGCTGGCCTCCTTGCGTGCTGCGTGTTCTCTCTCTCCGGGCAGAGGTCCCTCCGCTGCCTGCCCCTGCCACGAGGGGCGGGCAGCGGGGGGGAGGGGGTGATCTCAGCCCTGGAAACCTTCACAGAGCAGCCGGGAGAGACCCTCCAGAAACCACACAAACTGCAACAGCTTCCACCATGGTAAGCACACAGGGTTTACCTTGGCGGGTTTGTGGCAATGTGATGTAGTCAACCTGCCATGCTTCTCCGTATCTATACTTATCCCAGCATCCATCATACTATAGGGGCTTCAACTTTTTGGTCTGTTTAATGGCAGCACAGGTTTCACAGTTATGGATAACTTGGGAAATAGTGTCTATGGTTAAATCTACCCCTTGGTCTTGTGCCCATCTATAGGTGGCATCTCGGCCCTGATGGCCTGAAGCATCATGGGCCCATCGAGCTAGAAACAATTCTCTCTTTTGCTGCTAGTCTAGGTCTACTTGTGACACTTCGACTTGTGCAGCACGGTCTGCCTGTCTGTTATGAGCGTGTTTCTCATTAGCTCAATCCTTGGGCACATGGGCATCTTCATGGCGGACTCTCACATTCAGTTTTTTCACTCTAGCAGCAATGTTTTGCCACAAATCAGCAGCCCAGATGGGTTTTCCTCTATGTCTCCAATTCATTTTCTTTCACCTGTCTAGCCATCCCCATAGGCCATTGGCTATCATCCACGAATCGGTATATGGGTAGAGCCTTGGCCATTCCTCCTTTTCTGCAATGTCCAGAGCCAATTGGACACCTCTGAGTTCTGCAAACTGACTCGATTTGCTCATTGGAAGTTGTTCTTTTTATGGGTCACAAAGTAAAGAGGGCTTACAGTTCCTCATATGGTTTCCCCTCAAGGCCCTTCACCTTCTTCGTAGACCTCCTTTGGAAGGTCTCTAATAGCTTAGTGTCTTAGGACATATTCTTTTTCTCTTTTTCCTTCTAATGCTAGCTCCAATAAATTCCCAGAAACTGTTAACAATAGGCCATTTGCAGCAACTGCTCGAGCACACCTGACCCCTCAGGCTTTAAGCTGGGTGTTAAGAGACCTGTGAGATAGGAGGATGTTCCTGTCCCACAACTCACAGTCACCCATTGGGGAACTCCCCGCCCCGGGGGAGGTACTGGGAATTCCTGCCTGAACCTGAGGGTATATAATCTTGGGATCTTGGGACTTCTGGTACCATTTGTGGGATCCAGAGGAGGACCAGAACCTCGACCAGACTGCGGTCACCGCTCTCAACCAGACTGTGACCATCACTCGCACCAAAAGGTTTTTCTTCTCCTTTTATTTTTTTACTCAGGGGGACCACGTGGGGCTCAGCATGGGGGCCAACGAACATCATTCTGTTCATGCCCCAGGGTGCCAGGTTATACATCTGGGTTTTTGTGGATTAAAACCAATTGTTTGTCTGTATAATTGTATTTATTGTATTATTTTTATTAAATTGTAATTCTAACTCATAATCTCTTTTGAGTTGCATTCATTTCTCCTGCTGGTTTACCTTTAAACCAGCACACTCTTATACTACTTTCTGTGCCCATTCTAGCCGCTCTGATTTCAAAGGCCACTGGTCCACTCAAACTGGAGTGTCTGTTTTCCAGGCTAATTTGAGCTGCGGCTGTTGCACAGTGGCCTCTGAGAAAAATCCTACTTTGAATTTACTTGCATGATTAGCTGTAAATTCCACTGTTTGAGTATGTCTCTCCCCCATAGAGTACATGGAAGGGACAGAACATAGGGGCAGAGAGTTCCCCGTTGTCCGTCTGGCCCTATAACAGATAACACTGCCTTGCTCTGCTGCGGAACCTGCATGCCACGCATTCCTGTGACTGCTGCTTGTGGAATTTCAAGCTTGCTCAATCGGCAGACTAATCTTTAGCATTAATGATGGAAACATCTGCTCCAGTGTCCACTAGATCAGTAAAGTACCTGTCTTCTATTTGCAATTTTAACAATGGCTGGCCATCTGAGATTAAAGTCGACCAATAGATCAGCGGTGTATTAATACTTCCAAAACCTCCCATTCTTTCTTATCTGATGATCATTGTGCTGCTTCACATAAGGTAATAACAACAGCTGTGCTATTCTTTCCCTTTGTGGTATGTAACACAGGGGATGTGGAGCCCACAGCATTATTTTAATTTCACCTTTGTAGTCAGAGTCGATAAGTCCAGGAATAATAAAAAGACCACTTCTGCTGGCAGATGAGCAACCTAAAATAAGGCCACACGTACTGACAGGTGAAAGGCCAGAAACACCCATGCCTGCTACAACAACGGCATCATCCTGTATGTTTATTCCTACGGCAAGAGCCAAATCCAGCCCAGCACTTCCTGAGGTGGCTGCGTATACCCTGTTTGTCTGAGGGTTGTGAGATATAAAGTTCCGTGCTCTGCTGTGATTCTCGAGAGATTGGACCCTTCTTTGTTTTGGGGCACCGAGTCCTGTTCCACCCTTGGAGTTTCCCGAAAGGGGTTTCCATCATTAGTAAATTTGGATCAGCACTGATTTGCCCAATGAAATCCTTTGCCACATTTCAGACACGGGCGGGAGGGGAGAATATTGCCTTTTATATTCCCCAAGGGGCAGTCTCTTTTAATATGTCCTTCTGGATTACACTGAAAACAGTGAATAGCAGTGTGGTCTACAACCATCTGTTCAGCTAATGCAGTCGCTAATAAGGAAGCTTTAAAAGACTCCATGCCTACATGCTGACAGGCTGTAATAAGTTTTGGCAACTGACTTAGTCTGATTTCTTAAAGGCACCAGAACTCTTTGACAATCTGTATTTGCATTGTCAATTGATGACTGAAAAAGCAAAACCTGTGTGGTTGTGTCATTACCTATCTGCAGTGAAATTGCAGTTTGCAATCAATCGATGAAAGATACATAAGGTTCCTGTGGTCCCTGTTTAACAGCTGCAAACAACAGCTCTCTTTTTTTGGCATCTGGAACTTTTCTAAGGACTTTCATGGTCAGATCCATAGCTTGAGTGAAAGTGAGCCGTAGCAGCATGACCTCTGTCATGTCAGTATTGTCCTTCACCCAGTAACTCATTGTGACCCATGGCTGTCCTGCTCTTGACATTGTCCCTAACTTGAGAATTGACCAGTCCATGATATTCAGCAGACCATGCTGTGTACTGTGAGGCAGACAAAATTAAATGTAAAAAGCATTTCCAGTCAGACAGGGTCATAATGTAAGAACCTCTGATAGCCACAATCAACCCCAGTGTATATGATGACTGCAGTCCATAGTCTTTTGTGGATTTATGATCTTCTTTCACAACGTCATAAGGAAGATGTTCAAACTGAGGCGGGCAGTGTGGCCTATAAAGCACTGGCAGAGTATTCAAGAGTTAAACATTCCCATTTATTAAAGCAGCCAATTTACAGTCTTCCAAAATAAAGGAATCCACAGTAGCCTCCAGGCGCTGGCACCATGTGTGGCGGCATGGATACCGGGGACCAAAGTTGATTATATTGTGCTTGCAAAATTTCCTCTGCTGTTGGGGCAGAAGCCTCTAATATTTCTGCCTGCTTTAGGGGATATAATGCCATTTCTTTTTCAGGGGTTACAGGATCCAGATCAAAGGACTCATTCAGCTCATCAGTCACTGTCAATGGGTCGTTAAGTATTTTATTACCCTCAGAGGATTCATCCACCTATGGTGGTAGACAAGCAGCCTTCGAAATGGTGTCTGTTTGTTCCACAGCTCTTAAAGCTGTATACACAGCTTTCCAAGCAACCACAACTTCAGTCAGGATATCCAAAGCTAAATCAGGCTTTGTCCGAAACTCCTCACTGACCCTAGCCCATAATGCAGTCTCATAAGAACCATGTTTAGGAAACCAGGGACAAGAGTCTCTAACCCATATGAGCAATTTGACCACATCGGCTGTTTTAACAGCAGACCCCTGCTCTTTTAAAATGCAATGCAAAATTTCTTTATATAACTTATGTTCCTTTGACACCGATTGACCCATAACGTTCTGCAGCTGCTCACCTCTGTCATGACAACGGGTGATGATCCCAAAACAGGACAATGCACCCAAATGACCAACCCAGTTCAGCTGCAGCTTCTGCCATGGAGCACTGTTTGCGATGATTTGGCTGCATTTGGGTGCCATTTGTGACAGAATGACACATGGACTTCTGGTTTGATGGACAGAAATCGTTTTATTCCTCATGATCCAGGGGTTTTATCTCATTCACTTTCAACTGGGAGTGGTTAAGCAAATCAAGGCAGAACACAGCTGCAAGTCACACATCAATAACTCTCACAAGCCGTCCTGATCATCCAGACATCACACACATAGACGTTGTGTAGTCCTTTGACCCTGGCCAGAGGCCAGCATCCACTGAAAGCTGCTTTTCCTCCCCTCCCTCTAAAAGTGGGCAGAGGAGAGAAAGTGTTAACAGGCAAAACAAACTCAGAGTGAGAATAAAACTTAGATTTATTACTAACAAACTAAAAGCTAAATTCATTTCTAACAGAATAAGAGCTAAAGAGTAAAAAAAAAAAAAAAAAAAAAAGTCTTAAAATATACCACCTTCCCCCACTCCTCTTTCTTTGCAGATCTCCTCTCTGTCTCCAAGCAGTGCAGGGGGATGGGAAAAAAGGGGGTTCATTGTTGTTTCAGTCCCTCCCTGGGCTGCAGCTCTTCCCATTCTGTTGTCCTGTAGGTTACTGCCTCCATGGTAGTATAAGGGGACACCTATTTCACCATGGTGTTCACCATGGTGCTGGGGTCTTGGCAGTTTTAAAGGATTGTGCTGGGTTCTGAGAAGGCCAGGAGCTGACCGTTAGTCAAACAAGAACAAGTCTGCAGCTGCAGGAATGCAGAGGTCAGCAGAAAGTAATGTGTGAGAAACGGTGATAACAGAAACTTTTCCCAGGAATGTGTGCTTTAAGACTACCAATCCTTGGACTGTCTGAGGCGCATGGACAGTGTGTGCTGACCAATCATAATAGCATGCTGTGCTCCTGGTCGCATGTCCAGGACTCAAAAGATTATATATTGAGTAGCCTTCTGATAATAAAACGGATTTGAATCTGCATCTCATAGATGTGTCGTTCTTTCCCGCTCGCTTGAATGTCCACGGCACCATGGGCTACAGGGGGACATTTCTGAGTCCTTCCCCTGTTTCCGTGGGGTCCCTCTCACGGGAGACAGCCCCTGATGGACTTCTCCAGCGTGAGTCTATCCCTCGGGCAGCAGTTCTTCCCAATCTGCTGTCCCATGGGTCATTCCTTCACGAATGAGCTGTATTGGCATGGGTCCTCCACAGAGCCACAAGTCCTACCCAGGAAAACTTGCTTCAGTGTGGATTTTCCTCTCCACAGGCCACAGGTCTCCTGCAGGACTTTGCTCTATCCTTGGTCCTCCCACAGGATCACAGCTTCCTTCATGTAATCACCAATTTCAGCATGGGCTCTTCCATGAGCTGCAAGGGCAGTGTCGGGGGGGGAGTCTCCAAACCCCAAAGGTCTTCCACCAGCAACAGGGGCCTCGGATTTCAATCTTTCCCCTTCTGGAGGGGGAGAGGGAGGCCCTCCCTGGTCCCCTCCTCCCTCCTCCTGGAGCTGAGCTTGAAGTCTGCTTGTTATCCCATGTTCTCCTCCGCTCTTCTCCGGGCTGGAAATTCTTCTGCTACACAGCCTTCTTTCCTCTATTCTTAAATATGTTATCACAGAAGCGCACCTTTATTGGCTCAGTCTTGGCCAGCAACAGGAAATTCCTCCTAGAGCTGTCTATCATTGGCTTTTTCATAGGAAAACTTCTAGCAGCTTCTAACTGAAACCACCCCTATGGCCTCCTTACTACCAAAAACCCAGCTACCTGAACCCACGACCCCTTGGAGTTTCAAGTTACCCCTTTTTCACACCCCTGCATGGTGAATTGCAAACTCGAGAGCTTAGCTCCATCCCTGGACAGTAAATCACAGCTTAGAGAAAACAATACAAGGTAACCTAGACATTTTCCAGGTCTTCCTCTTCTTGTTCTCATGTTTGGCTTGCTACATCAACTTCTTAGTGAATCACAAGAAATAGAACAAGAAGCTAAAAACATTAATTAAGTGACACCAAGAGGGGAAACTTCAGATTACGTTTGAAAACCAACAGGTATTGTGCTTTGGAAGAAATGGTAATTGTAATGCCAGTGGTACTCTGATATACTCTACACTCCTTTGCATGCTTTTGTGCTATGAATAATATGATTGAAGATCATAGATTGATTAAGAAAAAAAAACCCACATTGGGATGCCCAGATGACCAATATACTGAGATGAATCACAATGAATCCATATGCTAATATCATTCATTCCAATGTAGATGTTCTCTGGACCAAGAGGGGGGCTGATTCCTTATGCGATTCATCAAAGAGTTGGCTGATGTCATCGTGAGGCCTCTCTCAATGATTTCTAAATGGTCTTGGGAATCTGGAGAAGTCCCAGTTAAATGGAAGCTGGCAAATGCTGTCCCAATTTTCAAGAAGGGCAAGAAGGATGTGTAACACACAGCTAATATAAGAATGACAAAAATTATATTTTGCCATTGTTTCTGCCTGCCAAAAACTTCCTACCAAAAAATTCTCTGTCAGCTCTCTGCCAGAAGTTCTCACCAGGACTTCCCACGGGACTTTTACTGCCAGAAGATCCTGCCATTGTTTAAGGTTACCATATCTCCCTGAACGTCTGAACTGGCTACATGCCAAGAAACCACTTACAACCTCCTTTGAACACTATAAAACTTGAGGACAAATTATGGAAAATCAGGCAAGAAGAAAGGGAGAGAGAACTGGTTGCCCCAGGAGTCTCTCCTCACCTCCCCTCACCTTTTCTCCACCACCATATGCTACCTACCTGCCACGGGAGACTGGAACTCTGCCAGCCTGGAGAGAACTGAGACCCCCTGTGCTACATGCATGAGTTATATCTTATCCCTCTACCCTTACCATATTTTCTGAGGGCCCAAAGCTGCGGCTGAACTGAGACCCTGCACAGCCTGGGACACGCCTTGAGCAAGGAAACCACACATCCTGCATTCCAGAGAACTAAAGCTGTTAGATCCCCTGCAGCTAAAGAGATAATATAGAAAAAAGTGGCAGACAGAAAAAAAAAAAAAAAAAGGCAGAAAGCTGCTTCTCCCCCCCCACTCACACCAGCATGGCAGAAAGGTAGTTTTCAGTGGTATCTTTCCTCTTTTTGGTGGGGAGGCACCGGAGACATACATACACGACCTATGAGATCTAAAATATGTCCGCTTTATTAGGATAACTCAGGGTTTTTATAGCACCCGTGCTCAGGGTCTCGTGACAAGAAGCATACAATTGGATACAGGCTACTGTCCAGCTGTAAACATCCATTACAAATACCTTTATAATTGGACATTAACAGATAACAAGGCAATAGATTATTTTAACGAACTCCACCTTCTTCTTGACACCCATTTTTCTTTGTTCTCGAAAAGACACCCGCAGCCATCTTGGGACCTATAAATTATAGTACCTATAAAACTATGTAAAAGTTTATAAAAGTCTATAAAAGTACCACACACAATATAAATTGCTCACACATTCATTATGTTCCTCCCAAAAATCCCCCTTTTTGTTTTTTGAGCAATTTATATTACACTAATACATTCTTAACTTTCTACTAAGATATTATAACACACAAATACATATATCCATCACCATTGAAAATAACACCTTCACACACTTATCATTTATTCCTATCTTATAATGCTAAAATTTATCCCAGACTAAAATTTAAGGGATAATATGTCAAGTTCACACCAAAACACTCTTTTAAAGTCTAAACTTCTATTGATTCTATGATACTACACTATAAAACTACCTTATAATAATACTGGAAAAAACTCTGTAATTCTGAATAGTTTATCTACCACAGTGTCAACCTTGTTCTGCAGAATCACTCCCTTTCCAAGGTCTTATCCAATGTGTAGGCAGCCACCGAACTCCTGTCTCCGTGAGAATACAAGCATACCCTCTGCCAGTTAGTTTTACCTCTGCAGGCCCCTTCCAGACTCCGGTTTGTGGGTCCTTGTACTGAACTTTCACTGTTACCTGTGGATTTACTAAGCCTGACTGCATAGAAGTATTATGAATTACAATGGGAGGGTCCGATCTTCCACCCGTCAACCGTAAAAAATTCAAAACATATAACACTTTTGCAAGTCGGTTATGTGGGC
>NW_020956966.1:0-2819 GCF_003031625.1 Empidonax traillii
AACCTGAATTATTAATTATTTTTTCAAACTGTTTAGTGACAGGAGAGAGAATCATAGAATCCTAGAATGGTTTGGTTTGGTTTGGTTTGGTTTGGTTTGGTTTGGTTTGGTTTGGTTTGGTTTGGTTTGGAAGGGACCTTTAGGATCATCTAGTTCCAACTCCCTTGCCATGGGCAGGTACACCTTCCACTAGACCAGGTTGCTCAGAGCCCCATCCAACCTGGCCTTGAACACCTTCAGGGGTGGGGAGTCCACAGCTTCTCTGAGTCACCTGATCCAGTGACTCACCAGCCTTTCTTCCTAATATCTAATCTAAACCTACCCTCCTTCAAGTTAAGGCCATTCCCCCTTGTGCTACCATTACATGCCCTTGTGAAACAAACATGGATGAAAACCACCTGCTGTGTGAAGTGGGGATGGAGAGTAGAAATTTGAGTAATATTTAACTCATCTGGATTTTTTTCTTTGTTTTACAGTTAAGATTTTTGATTTATGTTGATGAAAAGTATAGATGTTTTATTACTGCTTCCATTAATCATTTGGCTAGAAGTCCTAGGAGCATCCTGGTAGTGCACCCTGCCAGGCAATGGATCAGCACAGGACACAAAAATTATGCTTCCCATAAAGAATTTGTGATCTAAAGAAGGTCAATTGCATGGTACATGATTTCACTTTTATGTAAATCTAGAATGCAGATTTTTAATATCCGGTTTTGAGATCCTCTGAAACTCTGAAATGAGTACTATAAGATTATATTTAAATACAAAGAATTACATGGGGTTAAGTTCACTGTTCTGGTTTTGGGTTTGCTATTTGGTTTTTGTGGGGTTTTTTGTATCAGAATTAACAGGATTTAATAACACAGCTTGGAATCTCCTTGCAACAAAAAGGGCTTGCACAGACCCTCCTCGTGTTAAGAGTTCTAATGGCACCCCATTACTCAGCTGAGCTTGAACAAATTCCCCTAGCATCCCTGGGGAGAGGGACCATGTTGATCCTTCGATGCCATGGACTGAAGCTGTTCTGCATTCTGCAGAACTCACTTGCCTTTGCCAGAAAATGAAAGTTTCTCTGCTCTGGTTTGGAGACAGCAAATCTGTGCCTTGCTGGCTTGTTTGCTCTGCAGCCAGCCCGAAACAATACACCACCGACAGATGTGTGAACTTTTCCATTCAGTGGAATGAAGTGTTAGCTGCAAAACAGAGTTTTGGTGATTTGAATTGCCTCATGTGCATCAAACTGTGAAAGAGGTTTAAAATAAATCATGAATAAGTTACAAATATTGTATTTTTTGAATTATCAGCTCTAACAAGTCCACTGGCAATGGAAAGTGAAGACAGGCAGAATGGGGCCTGATGTCTCTCGTTAAAGTTATCAGTGTTTCTAGACAAAATTACAGTCTTGCAGTAGCATAGAACTGAGTCTGTGGAAAAAGCTGAGAAGACATTTTCAAGTTTTTAAAACTTGCTGAAAAAAAAGAGAGAAGGTTTTTGGCTGAAACCTGTCATCTTACTTCCAACAAAGGCAAGTGTTTAGAAATACTCACCGTATTTCAACCCAGTGCTGGATATGGAGTTACTGGGTGGCTAAGAGTAGCCTCTGAGGGTAAGAATTTTCTGCCTCTTGGGTTTTTTTGTTCACTGACATACTAAGAAAAATTTATTTTGACACTTCTGACTTGCCATGTCCATGAGTTATGATGGAAAGTCCTTTTCTGTGCCGACTGAAAACCATCTTCCTCAACTGAGAGAAGATGTCCTGAGAAATAAACTGCAACTCCAAATGGTTTGCTTTAAAACTATGTACCTTGTAGGGATTTTCCTCTCTTCTGGAGAGAAATCAAGTGGAAGTCTCTTGTTGAGTCCTTTACAGCATGGTGATGGCAGTAACAATGAGCACTGCCAGCCCTAATACTTGTGGATGCAGAAGTCAGCATTCACACACTGCCTGGACTTGTCTGTACTCTTTTCCTTTGGTCTCATGTATATGACAAAGCCCCCTGAGTGGTTCAAGAATCGGTCACCTGCATTTGGGGAGGCAGGACTCTGCTGTGACACAGCTTCCCTGAGGGGAAAATACTGTTCCGCCCACTAATATTACTGGCAAAGGACCATTCTAGAAAGCTGTTCTTAAAGATAACTCCAAGGTATTTGCTGCTTAGAAGATCAGAAACCAGGGAGTTGGATACTTGGTGGTACTAATGTGTGAAAACTGCAAGCAAATGAATGTCGCCAATGATTTATCTACTGAGTGAGACAACATGAAGCAAAGCCTAAACTATTAACTGCTGTTCAATATAAATGTTTTCTACGCATTGTCTATTGTTTCCAATGTCAATAATCTTCTCTATTTTTTCAGTAGGTTTTGGTCAGTTACTTTTGACTTTGGAAAATTAGGGGAAGATAGACCAAGGCAATGACTCAGAGATGACTTTTAAGAACATACTAAATTGCTAAATCTTTGGGGGGAAGAGGATGTATGTTTCTAGGTTTATAAAGAACTGAGAGAATGGTACCATAGCTGTGGTTAGGATCTTGTCACATAGAGTGATGTTGATGATGCTGATGAGAATAGTACTGGAATATATTCCGTCTTTGTTTTTAACAATCTTCTTTTAAGACATTTGAAATCTCTTGGGAAAATACTCAAACTCACTTTCCCTTTCTACAGTTAGAAAAATTCAGACTCGGCTTCATTCTACAAAGCTGCTTTGCCTTAAGTAGCAGTTCTGCAAAACATAACTTCATGTATTTATTTTACTCTATGCTTTATTACTGAGAATATTTGCATGAAAACAGGGTCTTTGTTTAAAAGTTCCT
>NW_020956966.1:3351-7951 GCF_003031625.1 Empidonax traillii
AAAGAAAGGAAAAGGGAATAAATACATGAAGCACCATGAAAAAAAAGTGTTTCAAATGTCTTAAGGTTTGTATATGGGCACTAAACATTTTTATTTTTTTAATGACATTTTAAATTCAACCTTACTTGCTTTCATCTTAAAGAGGGTGTGCACAAAGAATGTTTTATTTGTGTGTAGTATTTTTTTTTTTCTAGAGGAAGTGTATTTTTTTCAGCTACAGCAACAGTAACACACACCAGCTACTGGAATACCACCTAGTGTGTTGTCTAAACCAAGCCAGGACTAATAAGGCAGTGCTGAAAAATGCTAGCAGTCTGTCTCTATTACTGTTCTCAACTTCATTGCCATGGAGGAAGAGGTGACAATTGGAAAATGTTCCAGAAAGTTTTCAGATATGGCTCTACAGCCATCATGTAAGCACTAGTAGACGAAGTGAACATTGGAACACAGTGTGGTTAACCAGGTGCTACCATCCTGCTTACAACAGGAGGAAACTATAGAAGAAGCAAAAATGAAGAAGATAGTTACTTAGTCTGAAATATTTGTCAAAATACAACATTAATCCCTCCTGATAAAAAATATCATCCAGATTTTACTTTTTTATTTGATGCACACATTTGCATCAGCAGCATGGGGTCCTCCTGCCACTTCACAACATTACAGAGATTGCTAGCTAAAGACCAAAACAGAAGAAATTAGTTTCACATCTCATTGTAAATATTACTTCCTTCACTATTTCATTAATTTCAGCTCCTTAACCTAATAGATCTTGCTTCACAGGTGAAATTTGCTCAAAATACTTCCAAGTTTTTTTGCCACTGTAGTTTTACTGTAAGCTAGCCATGCTGTTTAAATGAGAACACTGGGCACATTCTGATGTTTTATGCATAGGGTCCCAGAATAGTCATTAAAAAAGTGCCCTTTCATAAACTGTGATTACTGGTAGCTTTTGACTTGGTAACATTTAGGCACTGTTTCAACGTCCTGAGTAAAGTTATCATCAAAACACCAAATCAGTGTTGTTAGCATGAACTTTAGGCCGCAGAACAGCGTAAATAGTATCTGCCCTCATGTGACTTTTTCCCACTCCCCAAATGAGCTTATCTATTACACACTCCTGACACTGGTCTCTCTATTCCCGTTAAACTACTGAATAATTTTAACTCAGTGGGCTGCAAATCTCCCACCTTAAAGATCATCTAGTTCCAACTCCCCTGCCATGGGCAGGGACACCTTCTGCTAGACGAGGTTGCCCCATCCAATCTGGCCTTGAACACTTCTGGGAACGCAGCATCCACAACTTCTCTGAACAACCTGTTCCAGTGTCTCACCACCCTCACAGTAAAGAATTCCTTCTTAATATCTAATCTAAACTCTCTTTCAGCTTGAAGCCATTATCCCTTGTCTTATCACCACATGCCCTTGTAAACCTCCCTCTCCAGCTCTCTTGCTGTGCCCTTTTAGGTACTAGAACACTGCTATAACATCTCCCTGGAGCCTTCTCTTCTCCAGGCTGAACAACCTCAACTTTCTCAGCCTGTTTTCATAGGAGAGGGTGCTTTATCCCTCTGATCATCTTCATGGGAAACAGGATGAAATGCTTTGCACGAGTCCAGGTAGATGATGTCAATAGTTTATGGCAAGGAAAATTGGTTCAGACCTCAGAAGCAATTTTGGTTTGGTTTGCAGGGTTCTCCTGGGTGGTTGGATTGGGTTTTTTAGTTGGTCTGCTACTTGACTGGGTTATTCCTCACCCCTCGAGAGTGAGGAGAGAAACCCTGAGCAAGGATGTTCCCTGTAGGACCCTGTAGGACCCCTCCACCTGTAGGGCAGTGGGACACTGCCACAAATTAGGTGGAGAATTTTAAGCCATATGTAGAAATGTCCAGCATAGAGCGCTGGAGATAGTTGTCATTGTGTGCTGCAAATCTCCCATCTTGGGAATACAGGCCTGGAGAGGATCTCCTCACAGATCCCACCTCCTGTAAGTACCTTGCAACTTTTAGTCAAGGATGGTCTACAAAACACCTGTTTCATATTTCCCATGTGCCCTAAGGCTCTCTCAACCTTTTCAGATTGTCAGTTCAGATTGACCCTTTCAGATGTCAATCTGAAAACGTGAAGAAAGAAAACAAATCTGCAATAGTTTCCAATAATAGGAAACTAGTTGTGGTGCTCTGATTTCTAGCTGTGTATGCCTTTCTGCAAGCACTGCCTCAGGGACTCACTGAGATGACAGTACTCAGGAATTACATAAGGTATGAGCCAAGGACTGCCCCTTTGTGTCCCTCTGGAGATCTGCCAGAATCATGGCATTTATCTATATCAAGACCTTGCGGATAATTTTCTGTTAGAAGCAGGTTTATTTAGACCTCAGCGTGCCTGTATGTTTCCTTAATCCCATACTTGTGTAACTCAGAAAAAAAGGCACAATCTTAGGACACTGAGGTTTTGAAAGGAGCCAGACATCACCACGATCACTCTGCCCGCCGCTCATTTGATACAGTCCCTCACTTGAGCTGGGATATGGAAAGAGAGATAGAGATGGAGCACAAGTCAGCACAAATTGTTTCAGGAAAGCAGTGGCATTTCTCCACCAGCTGTCCTCAAACATTTAATGTCCACTCTCTAGAATATAAAGCAATGCAAAAGTGTCTTTAGCAAAAATTATTCTGGTGCCTTATTTTTTGGATGCTTAAAAATCTCCAAGGTTACCTCTGAGGCTTGTCCATTGCTGTTAAAGCCCAAAGGCTCATCTGAACCAGCATGTTCTCTTATGTAATTATTATTTTTCTCCTTCCGAGAGGAAAAGACCATTTGAGAAGAAGAAAAAACAGACCCCATTGGATAATGCTTAAAGGCTCTGAAACAGAAAAAGAACCTTAGCGAAGAACCTAAATAGTGACAGCAGTATGCCTGAAATGTGAAGGATTGCATGAATATTTCTATTTGTGACCACTAGCCTATAGAGAACAATGCTGCCTTAGCAAAGTCCTCACTCTTTTTAACATATACTGAACTTTGCAGTGTTAAGCTATATATATTTTCATACATTCCTGATTGAACTTTGTATAATGGTTCTTATGAAACAAAGTAAAACTGGAGGTCTTTGTACGTCCCACAGCTATTTTTCAAGCCAGAGCTCTACTTTGTTTTCTGGAACTGATATCCCCATTCAAACAAATATGTGATAAAAAATGTGTTCATGTGTGAAAAAGCCATATGCAGTGCTGGAATTCTGGCCAACTCGTTATACAGATACTACATGCTAGAGAAATGATGACTCAGTAGAAGAGTTTTACTCATCCTGTAACATGCTCAACTTCACAAGCAACACCTTGCCTTCACTACTCTTACTCCTGCCAGGGATCAGGGAACTAGAGATGTGCATGGCAGTAGGCAGGGTAGCTTAGGAAGCTGTTCTGCTGTTTCTCCTGTGGGTTTGGTTTGATTTAAATGAGATATATACTTTATCTGTAAGATCCAATACAGCCATGGTGCTTCTCAGTCTCTGAAGGGAAGGAAGAGGCCATTTTGGCCTTTGCCTCCAAACTTGCAAGACTTCCTGCTCTATAATCCCCTACTATGTTGCGTTTAGTTTGGGCATATTAGTTACTTTCTATTCCATGCATCCATTTTTCTAATTAATCAGAACAGAGAGAAAAAGGGCATAGGCTAGACTGAAACTTGTTCATTGTACATGAGCTCATGATGGCTGGCCCAGTTGTTCACCTTTTTTTTCTATCGTTTGTATTGACACATCTGGATTCATGACAGAGGTGACTCCATAGCCCATCCCTTGCTACAGGCCTCTGAGAATTAACTGAAGTACAATAAATCTGTCTGTAGATGCAGGATCCCTAGAAAACAGACATCAGGTTTCCAAACATACTGCAGGAAATAATCGTGGTCTACTCCAGTGTTGTGACTGGACTATGTCCAGCTCAGAGGGTCCTAAAATAAGAAGGACTTGTCCCTGCCCATGGCATGGGGTTGGAACTGGATGATCTTTAAGGTCCCTTCCAACCTAAACCATTCTATGATTCTGTGAAGGCAAACTGTATCACTTTCGTTTTCCATACCTTCCCAAAGCACAGATACAGCACAAGAAGTTCTCTCATCAGCCCATTTTAAAGGGTGAGCTTGAAATATATTCAAAGGACAACTAAAGGTAAGATACTTTTCTAGATCTCTCTCTATATATATGTTTCTCTGGTATTGCTGGGTGTCCTGGCCATGGTAGATACCATTCCCAAAGAGGAAAAGAGACACATCCAAAAAGTGTTGTAGGGGAAAAAAAAAAATCCAAATTTTGTCTGGGAAACAAAGCAGCAGTCATAGATCTTGAAGTACACATGAAAAATAGTCTATTGAAGTGATGCTGTATTTTGTTCTCTGTGCCATGTCTGAGGCACAGTTTACTGCATCTAGAGAGGTAGTTGGCATGTTCCCCTTCTTCAGAGAAATCCTACCAGAACACACCTGCTTGAGACTGAGCATAACTATGCTCAGGATCTCCAGACTCACTTCAGAGCTCGGGTATATGCAATTATACTATTGGGGTGTAGTCCATAAGGGAAGGGAAGGGAAGGGAAGGGAA
>NW_020956966.1:9141-14225 GCF_003031625.1 Empidonax traillii
GGAAAATGTAGATGATCAAAAATAGTAGCTAGTGCACAGCTGCCTATGTCCTGTATTCTCCTACCATAACTTGTAAGTATGGTTCAAACATTTTTCCCTTTATTTATGTTTGCTTATGAAATTTAAAATAAAGGACTATAAAATGAAATACATGCTTGTTGTGTGGGTGGGACATTTTCTCTGGCGTATGGATTCAGAGGTTTTAAAGGTGGGAAACTACTAATTGTCTGGCCTGAGTACCTCCAGCACAGAGCATTGCGTTTCATCCCACCATTCCTCCACCGCCTGAGGACCTGACATCTAATTGATGATATGAAACTTGGGGGAGTGGCTGATACACCTGAAGGCCGTGCTGCCATTCAGCAGGACCATGATAGGTTGGAGAGTTGGGCAGAGGGAAACCTGATGAGGTTCAACAAGGGCAAGTGTAGGGTCCTGCACCTGGAGAGAAATAGTCCCAAGTACCAGCACAGGTTGAGGAGTGACCTACTAGAAAGCAGTTCTGCAGAGAACTGGGAGTCTTGGAGGATGACAAGTTGACCATGAGCTGGCAGTGAGTCCTTACAGCCAGGAGGGCCAATGGTATCCGGGGGTAAATCAGAAAAAGTGTGGCCAGCAGGTCGAGGGAGGTAATCTTCCACCTCTGTGCACCCCTGCTGAGGCCACATCTGGAGTACTGTGTTCAGTTCTGGGCTCCTCAGTACAAGAAAGGCAAAGAGCTACTGGAGAGGGTCCAGCAGAGGTCCATCTTCCAGGCCACGAAGATGATGAGTACTCTGGAGCATCTCTCTTATGAGGAGAGACTGCAGGAGCTGGGTGTGTTTAGTCTAGAGAAGACTGAGAGGGGATCTCATTAATGCATATAAATATCCCGAAGGCAGATGGCAAGAGGATGGTGCCAGACTCTTTTCAGTGGTGCCCAGTGACAGGACAAGGAGCGATGGTTGTAAACTAAAACACAAGAAGCTCCACCTCAATTGAGGAAGAACTTCTTTACATTCAGGGTGGCAGAGCACTGAAACAGGATGCCCAGGGAGGTCATGGAGTCTCCCTCTCTGGAGACATTCAAAACCCACCTGAACACATTCTTGCGTAACCTGCTCTAGGTGACCTCGCCTAGAAAGACGGGTTGGACTGAGTGGTCTTCAGAGGCCCCTTCCAATCCTAAGTATCCTGTAATTCTGTGATTTTTTAATTGACAGCAGCCATTTCCAAAAGGCACATGGGTTATAGTTTGCCATGATGGTGCAAGGGGAAGTGGGATGCCTTGTCCATCTCAGTGGAATACGAGCTCCTGATTTTTCCAGGCTCTTTTGTAAATTACACCCCAGCCAAAATTTGAAGAATGAGATTCTGCTGCTGCTTAATTCAGCCTTGAATTTCAGTGAATTACACTGGATGAGCCAAAATGATGCTGCATTTGCCACACTAAAAATATCCAAAATTATTAATTAATAGTTCTCCGTGGATTTTGTTTTGCAGAATTAAATGTAAAGGAAGACAACATTGGACCTCTATGAACAGGACCTCTCTATTCCTGATCACCTTTCACTGAGGGGTATTAAATAAAAAGGAAAAAATCTACTTTAAAGCAGGCAGAGAATTTTTTATTTCAATACTTGTCCAAGATCTTCCCAGCCACCGCATCAAACTGTACTGTCTAAACACAGCAGAGTGTCTGTCTCTGAGCAGTGCTCAATGCAAATGTTACTTGACCTAGAAAATTACTGCTCATGAGGAAAGGAGAACCCTTTCGACATTTTGATGGTAAGTCATGGAGACCAACTATATAGAGAACTGTAAATAAACATTACTTCAAAGTGTAGCTCTGGGCAGTTCTTTATAGTTCATCTGAAGCCATTACAACATTCATAGCTATATAAAAGAGCCAAGACAGAGGAGGGAGTGTCCTTTGTTACAGCTGGAAAAAAATGAATATAACAGTTTTTCTAATTGAAGAGGTTAGTTACTTTTTCCTGCAAACTTTGTGTCTTTGAACTGCCACAGCTACAATGCTGCCACTCTTTCTCAATAAGCATTATTGTAAGTAGGACTGTTTTTACATAAAGAATAGAATACATGAGAAATAAAACAAAAACAATGATCATACACAGTAAAATGTGCACTTTAAAGCATATTGAGAAATTTTTTTTTGATAGTCTCACAGTTTTTCTTCTTTTTTTTTTTTTACAAAATTAAATTTGATTAAAAAATAATGCCGTTTCTCTCTCCAGTAGGTCTGCATAGAAACAGCAGTTAAAAATGAGCTAAAAGAATCCACAGGTTGAACTATTCATGTCAGTTTATTACTTAACAGAAGTTTTATGAATTTTATCCATGATCAAGTTGAATCCCTTTGCTATAATCATGCACCATTCCTTTGTGAAGAAGGACCAACCCATAACTGCTTTTTTAAACTTTATATCAAGATATAATGAAGACAACTTAAAAAAAGAATCTCATTTTAACTTAACAAAAATAAGGGAAGAGGAGCTAGACACTGGGTATCACTTTAGTTTTCCGTGAAAGTTAGGTGGCATCAATGCTCGAACAGAAAGCAAAACTATTCCCTTCCCACCTTCCTTCTGAAGCCCAAAACAGTCACTCATTTACTTAATGACTGTAATGTAGAGCTACGCTTGGACTAGCATGTTAAACACCTGAACAAGAATCAGCTTGCACAGAGAATGAATGATTCAGATATCAGTGATCTGACTACTGCTGATGTGCATTAACAGCAGAGATTAGTCAGTCAGCTCTCTGCAAGTTTCAGGTGGCAAAATGAGCAATAAGTGGTGATGCATTGTAAGGCATTAGCGATTTTTGGAGGATGAGGGAGAAGGAGGGAAAATTGCTGCTATCCACAGTGCAATTTAACAAGTAATGGCAACTTGGGAAGAATAAAAAGAAGACACTCAGAACCTCACGTATTTGCAATATTTAGTCAATTAGGTGATTAGAAAGCGAGCCCAGGTCAGGGTGGCATTGGTGTGATTCTACTTTTGACCTCATGGTCTGCATAATTTTGATCGGGACATACACAACGACCTGACTTCTTGTATTTCTCTTGCTGAATTTTTTTTTTTGTAGTGATCATAAACATTTAGTTAGAAATTTTGCTAATAGCAAAGAACAACTGTCCCTTTGAGAGGGGTGCTCAATGCAGTGAACACAGTCTAGACATTCAAGATAAACTCGCTCAGAACCCTGCAGTTAGTGGAAAAAAACCATCACTGCAGGCCAGTACTGACAGATCCCTGCTAGACTGGGCTCTGGCACTGCCAACATATAAATGTTTCACACTTAACTTTTAAAAACAGCTTCTTATATGGGAATTTTGCAATCAAACCCCCTCACCCCAGAAGCCTGCTCCAGTTTCTAATGTGAATCACTGTTGCTAGACAAACCTACACTTCAGGTTTATTGATACTGTGTGAGAAGTATACTGGGCATAAGGGATTTGCCTATTCTGAGACCTCCACCCCCACTGCCATACCTGTTTTGGGAACTGGATTGCTGCTAGCAAATATGGGTAAAAGTAATTTATTGTACAACAAAATTTCTCAAGGGAATGCTATGTCTGGCTGCTTTACATAGGCTCTGAAAAATAACTTTGAAATGACACAGTGATGAAATGTAAAAATCACATTTAGCTTGCACCTGAAGTCTAAACATAGGTCCAAAGCTAAGGCCATGCCTAACAGGAGGCACTGCCATGTCCCTGAGGCATTGGGATGGCCGAAGCTACCTGCTCTTAGCAGTAGCTTCTAAGAGCCCACAGTGGGATAACTGACTTTGTCTCCTCATCATGAGGCTTTTGACATGATGGAATGATATGGACAACTTCTCCAGACTTCTGAATAAATGACATCTTGCCTAAAATATCGGCACATACTCTTCAGAGGTCTTGCTGTGAAGGAGGGAGGTTTTAATGAGTGGGCCAGGCCACTTTCTCCTGGCTTTTCTCTAATTGTTGTCAGCCTCAGCCAGAGATGGGTGTAATGAACCTGGTGCTGGAGGGCCTCGTGGCCTGGTCCACCCCTGCAGCTTCCCAGCAGAACAGGCCAGAGAGGCACAGATGCACCTTCTTGGAGGGGACAGGGAGGAAGATCACACTCTGCCACCCACAACCTGTTGGAAGACCCACTGCAGAGCGGGCAGGCTGCAGCCACTCCCACTCCCAAGGCCAGTGACACTGTCATTCCCTGCCCCAAGCCCGGTGAAGTGCTAACACAGCACTTTCCAACCCAGAGATCAGACCCTCTGAAGACCAGGCACATCTGCAAAGATGCTCGACAGCAGTGCAGAAGAGCAGGGGGTGAGAAGAGACCTCCGCTGCAGTTCCCTGCTTTGAAGGGGCAGAGGTGGGACTGGGGGCAAAGCAGCAGGTGGAAAGTGCCTGGCCACTGCATGCTTCACCCTTTCCATGCCCTTGTCCCATGCTCCCGCGTTTTGCTACTTCTCTACTTTTTTTTTTTTCAGTACACTTCCAAGTATTTGTTTTGTGAATAAGAACAGATGTACAGTTATATTTATCAGCAGAGGTGATTACTTTAGAAGCCCAAACTGAGCACTGAAAACTTAAAAAGCTTTAATTTGCCCATTCCTGTAGATAACCATTTTCAAAGAAATTACCTCTTTGAAAGCAACAGCTTCTTTGTGACAATAATGCTGTCGTGTAGGAGGGCACGTTTACAACTCAGACACAAGTGGAAACATTTCTTGTACTGTTCAAACCAAAACACAATCACAGTTTTTAAGAAGGAAAAAGCCACTTTCTCCTCTCATCCATTATTCTGTATAACACAAGTCACATAATTTCATCTGTTTTCTTAGTATTCTGCAACTCTCAAAGTATGTTGTGCTTAGGAAGATGGATATTTTCCAGACATTTAAAAAAAAAAAAAAAAAAAAACCTCATCTGGTCACATGTTAGATGGGGCTTTCAGATGACAGGTTTAGCCTCTACCTGTAATTAATAAGCTGTCTCCCACCTGATGAGATAAGGCTAACAAGCAGCTTACTTAATGGAGGGAGGCTGCTGTGGCTGAAGAGACTGGGTCATGTTAAGGATAAGGTTCTGT
>NW_020956966.1:14459-55500 GCF_003031625.1 Empidonax traillii
AAAAAAAAAAAAAAAAAACCTCATCTGGTCACATGTTAGATGGGGCTTTCAGATGACAGGTTTAGCCTCTACCTGTAATTAATAAGCTGTCTCCCACCTGATGAGATAAGGCTAACAAGCAGCTTACTTAATGGAGGGAGGCTGCTGTGGCTGAAGAGACTGGGTCATGTTAAGGATAAGGTTCTGTTATGCAAAACTGGGTGATCTGCCTGCTATCTAGGTGATGGTAGAGAGCTGAAAGGAATCAGGTGGCAAGATTTGGCTTACCTATTTTACCTGGCTTTGAGTTATGCTCTTGACTGATTTAGTCCCTTTGGGAGGAGTCTTGGAAAGCACTGCCTGTACTCATTTCAGCTAGCTGGTCTGCCAGCCTGCTCAAGGGAAACGGAGGACTGAGGAGATGCTTGTGAGTGGAAAATGTTCAGCTGAGGCAAAGGTTATTTTACTACAGTAATCTGTGCTGACCTGTGTGAGAGATTTGATTGTGGTGCGTGTCCATTGGCTTTTAACAGCAATTATGTGATTTCATACAGTATTTTATCTATATTTCTGTCCTTGAACTATGTTGCAACTGTAAATGCTAATGAGGAACGTGGAAAGTTTTCCACCACACAATGCAGAGCTCTGTAGAGGATGGTCAAGGCCTAAAAAACTGGACAGCATGTTAACCTCTTCTACAGGAGTTCTTTTAATTCACTAGTGAAAGCATCTGTACCATAAGGGACTTCAGATCTTGCTAGAGCTTCCCTTAAAGCCTTGCAGTACCAGGTGCTGCACACAAACTGATTTGGTAACTCCCTCTAACCAAGTTCTTACCATCTGTCATTGCCGTGCTCAAATAGGTCTCTTGATCTGGCAGTATGAATGCTCAAATCCATAGAGAGACTTATGCAGGAACACTCCCCTATTTGTAGTCCAGGCAAAGATCCAAAAAAAAAAAAAAAAAAAAAAAAAGAGAGAGAGATCTGGGCACCAGAGTGTAAATCAGGCAGAACTTAAAAGGCACAAAACCACTTTGTCATCTTATACTTTTATTTGCCATCAAAACCCTACTGTGGTGTGTATGGGTGTAGTACTGTGGTTCTCTTTCAGTTAACGGTTCAAAAACGCCTGGAGGCCAGCTCCCTTCCCTGTGAATGAGTGCCTGCACTACACTAGATGGCACTGCTTAATACTCACGTTTTTCTCTTGTCTCTGCTATGACGGTTCCCTGGATTTGGAGCATCCTGTAGCTGCAACTTCAGACAGTGCTCTGTGGTCGCTGGTGATGGGATGGACTGCAGGGAGGTACCGGGAGCAGTCATGTAACAAGGCAGCAGCAACAGTCATCAGAATCACATTCTGAGTTCATCTCTTTACCCTAAGAAACGGGTAAAGCAGAGTCTTTTAGAGATTACACACAAATTAAGACTGAATTCTGATGTTATCTTTTACTCTTGCTAACATCCCTCATCTCCTTCCTCTCATGACTGGAATAAAAAGCATGAGTAAAATTCCTGCAGACATCAGGCCTCTTAGAAAGCAGGAAATCGAAGTGATAATACAACTGTTAGATACTGATCAATAAATATCGGGAGAGGACAAGCTGTAGAGTAACAAGTCTCTGCTCTCATCAGTAGCCTGTAGATTTGGCAGTAAACAGATATGTTTGTTTTCAGAATAGTGTTCGGCTGATTCAGAAATCTGATTCTTGCAAGGAAGGGCTGAACAACATTTAGGATTGCTGTTGAACAATCCTATGTTGTGCCCTTCACTCACTATTAAATTGCTGAATACACCTAAAATGTGAAAACATAAAGTCTCACCAGTATTTTATGTACTTTTTGAAAGATGATGCATACTTAGAGCAGTCAAGCATCAAATGTCACGACTAATGTATGGCTGTTTCATAACTTCAAAATGTGTTGTAAAAGGAGTTACTAGTTGAAGTACTGGCTTCCTCCAAGAGTAAGCAGAGAGGTAAGTGCTCTTAACCTAAGTTAGATACTTCGAAATCAGCTGGGCCTAGAATATTAAAAACTGATTAAAGTTTTAGTAGAATACAACAGTTACTTCTGAAGGTGGGTAAAGTTATAGAAAAGGGTAAAGGGGATAGGTCTCTTGGGAAAACGATGGGAAAAGCAGAGGATTTTGGTCACTGTAGGTTGACCAGTCTGATCCAGTTCCCAGAGGGAGAACACATAAAAAGACTGGCTAAGTAACGGGGGGAATGGCAAAGAAATAAGTAACAGCCTATGGATGTACCACCTTACTTTCTCTTACACTGAAATGGACCTTTTAGTTGAGTTGAATCATCAGGGACATCTTGGCTGTTTTTATGATGATTCGTTTGGTTTCTGACTTGGGCAGTGGAAGTGGGAATTAAACATGAAGATTACTGCAAGTGGGAGGGCATGCAAGTGCACACAAGGGTTACTTAGAATTTAAAAGACCGGGAAAAATGGATCAAAACTACTGGGTGAGATTCAGTAAAGATAAATAAGATGCAATACGTTTGTTAGTTGATTATTCCTCCCCAAGAGAGGATGAAAAATAAATGGTTAGGTAGCATTTTTTCAGAAAAGGGTCTTGGGAGTATATTAATCATAAATCATAGCTGTGCTCTTGCCAGCACACCCCCTGTATCTCATAAGAGTGGGAGATACAGACAGAAATATAGATTGCAAGACACAGGGAAAGATCCTTTTTCCACCCATCATTGATCAAGCCTCAGCTGGAGAACTGTGACTGGTTTTGGATATTATACTTCAAGAGCAATGTGGCACACTTGGAGAGCATCCAGAGAAGAATAACATGTTCCCTTTAGTAAAGAATATAACCTACAAATAAAATATTTCTAAAAAAACTGCCTAGATTAGGAAAGAAAAATCTGGGAGTGGAAAAAAAAAGAATTATCACAATTTTCAAGAATATAGAGGCTGTTTCAGAGAGGAAGAAGCTCTCTCCAAACATGGTGAATAAGAGCAATGGCTTTAAATTTGTTCAAGAAATATTGGGGCTTGACATGAAAAAATCTTGCAGATATTGTTATTCCTGTCTTGAAACAGTGAGAGGGACTAGGTAGTCCCTTTCTGCCTGTTTTTCTGTTATGATATTTCATAGCAATTAATACTAACAATTTCATTTTAAGGATACAGCTGTGCCACTCCAGATCCTGCATCTGGTAAGCTGGCAAGGCTGATGCTGTATTTTTAGACCCTAACCTTGAATTGTATTGGTGTTTAAACAATGTTCTCTTTTATTTTCCTTTTAGTCATGCTGAATTGCTCATCTGAAATAAAAAACATGGACATGACTATGTTTTCAAGACATCCCCACTGAAATGTTATACATACTTCTTTTTTTTCACTCTTAACCCAGATTACAAAATATGGTAAAAGGGAGAAAATAATAATATTTCAAATATGATCATTTATATATTGAGGTTTTTTCCCAGTGGCTCAGTAAGTAGTAGGTTTAGACTAAGCCTTTTAGTATGGCTACAAACCAAGCCCTATACCAGGTTTATAATCAAAAGTATAAGTTCAGCTTTCTGGAATTCTCCATCCAGAACTGAAGCTGTGTCAGGGAAGGTTTAGGTTACATATAAGAAAAAGTTTCTTCATCCAGGAGAAACTGGGCACTGGAACAGGCTCCCCAGGGAATCCTAGTATGGCTCTTGGGGTTGGTCCTGTGCAGAGCCAGGAGATGGACTTGATGATCCTTGTGGGTCCCTTCCAATTCAGAATGCTTTGTCATTTTGTGATTCTGTGAAAGGACCTGGGGATGCTGGTCACCAGCTGGTTGAACATGAGCCAGCAAGTGTGCCCAGGCAGCCAAGAAGGCCACTGGCATCTTGCCTTCTATAAGATATATTGTAGCCAGCAGGACCAGGGGTTGTCCCAGAGTGGTTGATTATCCCTCTGTGCTCAACACTGGTAAGGCCACACCACAAGTCCTGGGTCCACTTCTGGGCCTCCCACTTCAGAAGAAACACTGAGGTACTGGAGCATGTCCAAGCACTGGAACAGCTGTCCAGGAAAGTGGTGGAGTCATCACCCTGGAGGTACTTAAAAGACTTGTGGATGTGGCACTTAGGGACATGGATTAGTGGTGGGCTTGGCAGTGCTGGGTTAACAGTTGATCTCAATGAGATCTTAAAGATCATTTCCAATCTAAATGATTTTATGATTCTATGGCATGATGCAGCAAACGAGTGCAGAGAGAACTCTCTTGCTCTAGAAGGGTGTGTCAAAAGTGTATCAGATTTCTGTGCGGTACTTAATTTTGCCAACATTGAAATGGAACATAAAATACTGTGTTTCTTCGTCATAATACGGCAAAGGAGATAAAACAGGGAGACATCATTAAGTCAGGAAAAGTTTTCATCCCTTTTTTTTCAGTAAACAAAAGGACTTTCTTATAATGCAGTCTTTTTCTCTGATAAAAATGTTGATTTTTGAAATGTTAAGTCTCAGTGATGTGATGAAACTGAAGAAAAATTATTGCTATATATTAGTATATATCCAGTGTTTTTCGAGGGGTTTGCAAACTAGCACTTTAGTAAGAAATATGAGTGTATACTTTAGGAGTCTTGTGTTAGAAAAAGGACTCATGCTCTGTTTTCAAAGCTTACTTCTGTCACACTTGTAAAGTGCTGTGGAATTTATGCACCGTGTCAAATACAGAATTGGAAAGAGTATTTTTCTTATGTAAGCATTGTAGGGCAGATGACAGAAGCCTGCTAAACCTTAATTTGCAGCTCAGGTACAAATAAATTTTAACTTTACAATCAAGTTTTATAGGTGGATTTAAAAATGTATGTTTTAACTAGAATTAAGTATCATTTTACACAATAAATTGAGACATAACTGATTGTATTTGAAGATGGTAGGAATGTACACTTAAAAACAAAATATTCTAAGGAAATCATGTACCCCTAAAAAGTAATGATAAAAAGAAAATATTTTGCCCTTCATGTCACAGTCCTTCATTTCTTCATTAAAAAATTATTTCAGTATGTTTTATAAGGAGGATGGAGTGGGTACCTCATAGGTCCTTCCTTTCCTCTGCTTACCTTGACCCTTGTTCTTCGTTCTCTTGGGTTCCTTTACATGAGTGCCCCAACTTTGTTTGTCTCATGAGGGAAGTCCTGGGCTTGGAAGAGGGTTGGACTAGATGACAAGGCAGCTAGATGCTGGCCACTAAAATGACCAAAGAGCCCTAAGCCTATAACCTCCCTGTGTCTTTCAATCCTGGTAGATGTTTACCTACTTAAATACATCTTCAGAATCTCTCTATAAATTACTTACATGTGTAAATCCCATTCAAAATCAATAGCAATTTTTTTTGCCTAAGTGATCAATTTTTAAATCCTACCCATAGCTTTAGTGCTCACTTGAGTTTCTTATGGTCCATATTTGCTGTGACTAGACCTCTGTTTTTGTAGACTTGCTGCCATCTGAACTCATCAAGGTAACTGTGATGAAGAAAGAATGCTATTTTTGATGGAAATAAACGTAGAGATTTTGGGGGTTTTTTTCTTGTTATTATTATGCTTCTGAAAAAGGGGACTAGTTAAAGGACACAGCTCCTGTTTTTCCAGCAAAAATGCTTGTTCCTGGTTGCACAGAATCTATTATGCCAAAATAAAGCAAAATCAGAGGTAAAGGCCTAAATGTTGAAGTGCTGCAAATAGGCAATGCTTATTCTTCCCTGCACCTGAAACTGGTTTTGTTATAGAATCATAGAATCCTGTAGGTTGGAAAAGACCTTTAAGATCATCGAGTCCAACTTCTGCTGATGTGCACAGGAGTCACACAGAATCACAGAATGGTTCAGGTTGGAATGGACCACATTAGGTCATCTTGTCCAACTCCTGCTCAAGCGGCGTCATCCTAGAGCACACTGCACAGGATTTTGTCCAGGTGGTTCTCTAATATTTCCAGTGAGGGAGACTCCACAGCCTCTCTGGGCAATCTGTTCCAGTGCTCAGTCACCCACACAGTAAAGTTCTTCCTCATATTCTGGTGGAACTTCCTGTGCATCAGTTTTTGCTTGTTGCCTCTTTCCTGTTGCAGACACCACCAAGAAGAGCCTGGCTCCAACTTCTTGGAGCACCCCCACTTTAGATACTACTAGACATTGATAAGGTCCCCTCTCAGTCACTTCTTCTCAAGGCTGGACAGGCCCAGCTCCCTCAGCCTTTCCTCATAAGAGAGATGGTCCAGTCCCTTGATCAATTTTGTAGTTCTCCACTGGACCAGCTCCAGGAGCTCCATGCCTCTCTTGTACTGAGAAACCCTGGACTGAGAACCCAGTCATATACATGTATATATGTAATACAAGCTAGATACTGAAAATCTGTGATTCAAGAATTTCAGCTCTCCTGTGAATTGGCATAAATAATGTGAAACACTTTTCCTGAAACCTACTTTAATGATGAAAATATTGCTATTTTCAGTGCAAAGGTGCATCTGTTTTATTTAGAACAATGCCAGAAGTTAACTAATTATTTCACTTTGCAGCTAGTAAATGATCCTGACTCAGTAATGAGTTGCCTTACCCCCATGCACTTCACGCAGGCAGCAGGGACCACTTGTTCATGTAGAAAAACAAGGTTTAAAGGTCTTCTACCTACTTGAAAGAATAATTTTGAAAAAGCTGCTCATAACAGTCAAAATTTGGTGGAGCATTTCCTATATTAAGCCTTTAATACTTTTAGCTTTTTGTGGGTTCTGTAATTCACTTTGATTTTTTTTTTCATACTGAAAAGTAGTGTTTTCTGCACTTTTTTTGCCATAGGACTATCAGTAAACACCTATGTGAAATCAGTATGGTTTGATTTTACACCCAAGTGTAAATCAGTTTAAAAAATAGGTTGCTTGTTTTAAATGATGGAGCCATAAAGTACAAAGTTAGCTACTTTTATAGATGAGGATGCTCCACACTGGGGGGACAGCACTGGCCTTGTCCAGCAGGCTTTACTTCCATGTTTCCTGAAAATTAAAAGGGAGAGAAGAGTTACAGCAGGATTTCACAACTGTGCCCTAAAGGAGATAACTTCCAGTGTGGAAAAGGGACTTGTGTCTTGTTAAAAAAAATGCGGCGCCTCAGTCACGATCTGAATCTTGTTTCAGTGCTGGCTATTAAGAGAGCATGGCAAAAGGGTGGTTGTCTTGGCTAGATGCATTCACAAACCCCAAAGCATGTGCTAAATGAAAACTAGCTATCACAAATGTATTTCAGGCCCTCACTGCCAGCGGCTGCACATTCCCAAAAATCTTTCCTCCAAGTGTGTTATTGTATACAAAAAGTTGGCATGCACATGAATAGCATGTCTGAGCACAGATGTTTTTTGTGATCTTAGTGGCAATTTTTTTCCCCCAGTTTTCTCCCTTTCTTTCTATGTGCATGTAGAGTAGAGAAGGAGATGGAGCACGTAATGAGAGTCTCATGTTTGTTAACTGTAGAAATAGCATTCTCCTTAATGTTTTTTTCCTCTCAGAACCCAATATTTACTATTTTAAGTGTCCCAGAAGCTTGCACAGGATAGAAAAAATGCCATACAGAAAAGCCAGGCTGGGCCAAACTAGATGAGCTTGAGAAGCAGATACTGTTACCTCTCAGCCCAGAGGTGAGGTGGCCTGAGAGACTGTGCTGAGTGTTTTCTACCTAAAGGAAAGAACAGCCTCTGTTTAAAAGAAAAAGCTTCAAACTTGGGCAACATCCGCATCAGTACTGATTGTACAACAAAATCTACATAGTTCCAGTGAACAAGTGAGAAGTAAATTCACTATGCTGCAATTCTCTGAGACTGTCTCCTGCCAAGTTTGTCACTGCTCTTTGGTGGATGCTGGCTTAGTTTTTCTACTCTGAAGGGAGGAAAATACGCATTTGTCACGGTTAAACTACCAATTAAATTCATAAAAACACTGATAATATGGTTTCAACTGCTAACACACTCCCATGTGTGTTACACATACGTACAAAATCACCAGGAAACTCCACATAGCAGAAGAGGGCAACTTGCTGAAAACTGTATTTGGTGAGCAGAAGCTAAAAAAGTACCACTGGCTGTGGAGGTTCACCTCACGCTGCGTAGCTGCTTTTGCTCCTCATCATGAAATGCAACAAGTTGGACAACACGTGGCAGTTGTGTAAGGGGAAGAGAGGGAGAGTCAAGGCTGTTTATAGATCATACCTTCCCCAGTCACAGTTTATGTTCACACAGCAAATGGCACTGAATTGTTCAGACTTTTTTGGAGTTGAAATCACTGGGCCCTACTGGGTATTATTGATACTGAAGTGGTTCCTGTTTCATGAAACGATGGGGGAGGAGGATGCTGCCTGTAAAATATAACATGCTCTGCAAATGTCCCTGTTTCCCTCTCAAAGTCTGGACCTTCATTTGTAAGGCAGCCTGAGAGGTTTTACATGCTCATTTTACAGGCAGGGAAATTGGGGTTATTGAGAGACTGAAGCATAACAGAAGTAACCTCTCTAGTTCTTCTATTAATCCATCAGAGCTACAATTACCATCCAGAGCATTCCAATTCTCAACTTATTTTTTAGTTACCATATTCATATCTGTTTTGAAAATGTTTACATGTCCGAAGTCCCCTTGGGAACCTTGGACCAATTGTTCTGTGTGACTAGAAAAATAAAGATGAAGCAAAACACTGAGACTGTGAGCCTTGGAGGTTTAAAATGTGATTAATTTGAATTTTTGAAATGTCATTAAATAGTTTTAAAAAAATTAATAACGACTTTCTAGTCTTCCCTAATTTAATAAAACAAGATTAGGGGCCTAATAAAAAAATCCGGCTTCCACATCTAATGGCCAACAAGTACCGAAGGCCTTACCAGGAAACTCTGGCTTGTTTAAATGGCCTCAACCATATGTTTTTCACCAGCTGTCCTTTGCCTCATACTCATTACACGACTGTCATTATGCTGCACCGAAGTCTCATGTATACACAGAACACAAGCAGTTTGCTCAGCAAGTTGCAAACACCTCCAGCTATCTGCTGAGATAAATCTGGGCCATTAAGAAACACCTCACTGAGGCACCTGAACTAATGCAATACTTACCTGTACTAAAACTAAAAGGACTAAATTTTATGAAGCAAGTGAAATTAAACTATTTTAACAAATAAGGAGGTCCCAAGCTGAGATTTTCCTCTGCACTAGGCTTTCAAACTACTGCAAGGTACTGTGCAATGCATATCTACTAGACCTAGCTCTTTTCTGGTGTTCACAGACTACCATGTCAGAGAAAACTCCTCCTCACAAAGCCAGTACCAGCCCAAGCCATCACTGATATCCCCAGCCTGAAGCTTCAAGGTGGTGATTAAAGAAACTTTTAAACACACATTACTATATCTACAAAGTTTTAAACCAGATGTGTAAAGACAAGGAGAAATTTTATGTGGCTTTTCCCCTTCCTGAGTTGGCTTAAAACCAATGTGCACCAAAAAAAAAGCAAGGGAAAAAAAAAAAGATGCTCTGCAGGGTATCTGACCACCTTGTGCTTATGAAGCCCAGGAAAATCACGTGGCTCACTAGCAAAGTCAGTGACTGCGTGCACATAATTCTGGTTTAAAAAAGAAAATATCACAACCTGCAGCCTGTCTGTCAAGGATGACTCCAGAACAAGCTTCTTTTCATATAATAGCCCAGTAGCACTCTTTTTTAGGGCATCTCTTATCAAAAAAGCCTTTCACAGGAACTCAAAAGCAATAGCATTTTCTACAAGCAGTATCCTACTATGCCACAGTCCCTGCATGCTTGATTTGGAGCGTAGGCGGGAACTCCTACCTGCGATAAACCAAAAGCAATAAATGCCCACCCATGAACTGTAGTCATGATTTCACCTCTCCCTGGGGAATATTCCCTCTCAATAATAAATCATCAGAATGAAATGGAAAATGGTTTCATAGCTCTTGGCTCTTCAGTTAGCTAGGATTCGAATGAGACCACCATTTGAGACCAGAGTAAGCAGCCAAGAACAATTCAGTAACAAAGCTGGCACGGGTTACACTTCCAGAGCACCTCAAGTGTCTGTTGTGGCAATTCTTAGATGAGAGATCTCACAGTCACAATTCTCTGAGAAAAAATAGTCTCACTCAACAGTTACAGAAGGTGCTACATAAACTTTTTTTAAGAGGACTTTGTAAAACTATTGTATCCCCTAGGAACAGAATGGTGAGAGTAAGGTTCAGTGGTGGCTTACCCCACTCCTATGATTACTCTTATGGATGAAAATAATTGCCTGACATACAGATAGATCTGAGTACCTCTTCTTCGCATGAGCAGTAACCTGCTGGTGTTCAGGTTAAGACTTCAGAAAGCAAATATTTCAGTCTTGATTTTCTTCTGCTCCATGACAGCTGGAAACACATGAAGATTTATACTAAAGCAAATATGAAATTTTTATTTCTTCAGCCTTTTATCCAAGGCAGAAGTACCCTTTTATCTTTTTAATGCTTCCGCCATTTGTCCAAGGATGTCAAACCACACTAGTGCCAAATATCGAGACTTGAAGCTTGTGACATTATCCACTATTTTAGAAGTGGAAAAGCAGAAAAAGCATAGAAGGAGAAAAAAATTTGCCTGTCATCGCTGCTTCAGTCAGTAGGACATTACAAAAGAGACCTCAAACCTTTGTAGCATAAAGTTTAGCACCAGAAGTGTGGTCGTGTAGGCTAAACCCTGGTAGGACAGAGTACATGGACTGCTGTCCTGTGAGGCTGTATTGCACAAGATTGCTGATGGTTAACTGAACTTTGTCTTCTAGACAAGACTGAAGACACAAAAAGATGAACAATCAACTATGCCCCTCAGCTCTTTCTTCCAAAAATTTTCTGCAACATTAAAAACATGTCTGGTTTTGGCTTTACCTGTCCTTGGCTTCCCTTGTTCTGTCAGCCTCCTTCCTTCTCTTGCCTTCTCAGGTGGGTTAAAGCCTTTTAGACTTGAGCTCCCTCTCTGCTAAGGTACTTTGCAATGATTAAAAGTCAATTCTTAGTCTTCTCCTTGCTAAACCAAGCAGATGGAGTGCTCAAAGTCTGTCACTACAAGGCATTTCCTCCAGCTTTCAAAGCATTTTTCAAGACTCCATCTTTGTCCTTTTCAGTTCTGAACTTTTCCTGTTTGTTTCCTGCATTTTCTTCTTTAAAGCACCAGCATAAGAATGACCTGTACTATTTCAGTAATAGTGACCCCACTGCCCCATTTAGTGGTAAACTCCCTTCTCGTTATAGGTTGGCAGTTCATACACAGCGCCCATCACCAAGGCAGGACACTGGGAGCTCCTGATACCTTGTCTGTTTCTTAGAACCCTCGTATCTTCTTGCATGCTGCTGTTTCCTAAGACGTGACTGTCCATTTTGTAGTTACGACCCCTATCCCTTTGCCCCGGGCATGTAACTTACGTTTGGCTGCATTTTAATGTACATGGTGTTCATTACAAAAATGCACTGAAAATCAAGTAAATCTCTATTACACTTCTTCTAACTCAACGAAGAAAATTTATAGCCTAATTTTAAGAACTATAAGTATTCTCCAGTCTCTTGAGTTTATTAGCTCTAAATATCAAATAAACTATAAAATCCCTCATTTTTTACTTTCAGGAAGTTGGATTTCTATTTCTCAACTCAGAGATTAAAATTCTAGTTTGCAATAACTCTGCAAGCAAATTACAGAATGAAGTGTTAAGGCACCAAGCAAAAAGAGAAAAATATGCCTGAAGAGAATTAACAACATTAATAAGAGAAAAACAGATGACAGAATAATTTGCTGTTTCAGTACAAAAGGGTCTCTATTAGAACTAAATACCTTTGAGGAGGGAAGAGAAAAAAAGGCTACGTGCTGTAAGCAAGAAAGTAACCGGCAGCATAATCATTGCTGGAATCTGATCTTAATAACCTATCCTTACTTAGAAACCTTGCACAGAAAAGACATGACTGCAAATTAGTAAAACAATTATAGTGAAAGGTTGTTTATATTTCATGATAAAAGTAAGTGAAAATCCTTGCCTTCAGAGACCATACGAGTATTGAGTTCTGGGTCCAATTCCCAGTGTGATTGATCAAAAGACCTTTGTCTTCAGTGAATGTGCATCTGATCAGTATCTGATAAATCTGAGCTTCCAGTTAGATCAGTGGTTTCCCTGGTGAAGGCCAGAAATTAAAGGAGAGCACTGCTTCCTAAGAAGGTGAACAACAATGGTGGTGCAAAGGACAGAGATGCCAGTACTCCATGGAAAGCTAAACAGTCCCTGTGTTTGCACAGAGCTGACTTGAAGTCACAGCACTCCCTTACCCAGGCTTATCTCAGGGGTCTCATCCGAACAGCATAAGGAAAGCAGCCTGCCCCACATAAAAAGACTTCTAGTAGAACAGCAAGTGGAAAGAAAGGGGGTAAAAAGAAAACCCAGATCCTGCAAACCTGTGCACTCATCCATAGTTGTCATATGCATTCATCCCTAAGCTGCCCCATTGACTTCATAGGGTTGGTAGTCTATTAAGTTAACTGGCAAGCCTGGAATCTGGGAGTAAACCCCCTGGGGGTGAAGGGATCCACTTGGGTTCTGCCCACAAGACTTCTCAGCATCTGGCCTGAAAGACTCATGGGACACTAAGGCAAATCAATTAATAATCATTCTGTTCTGACAACAAAACTACAAGTGAAATACTGCCCCTGCAACAAGGCCTGTGCTCAGTGCAGAGGAGAGGCAATGCCACCCTATACAGCCTTCTTGGACAAGGGCTTGGTCACTTGGTCAGTCATGTCTGTCCCAGGTTAGGAAATAAACCCTGACTAACTTTTTCCAGTGTGAGGAGGAAGGATAGTGTAGGACACAGAGCAGTCTTCGGTACGTCCCTGCCATCCTGCACAGCCCCAGCCTGCTATACTGGATGTCAGGATTGAAGTGGCTGCACTGACCTGCACCATCTAAATGCAAATTTCTCATTCTGACAAATATACTCACCCTCCAAGCCAGTTGATCAAACTGGAGCGGGGAAAGCAGCTTTAACCCATAGGGAATCCAATCCCACTTAAAAACAGGCTCCAGTAAAGTGGCTGCTGAGTCCATCATGTTGCGTATTGGTAAAAATAACTTGAGTTTTTTATCCTATCCAAGAGCCTTCATTTTATGCCTCTGCTAATTCCTTAGCTTGCAAATTTCCAGAACCAGAAATGTCCTAACAGGCTTTTCTGCCCATCATGAAATGCACTCATTACCTCTACACAGGAAAGTAATTTGGTCTTCTGATTTTCAGCAGTGATTTCTGTGTGAAGTGTGGTGACTCTTATCAGAAACTGGCAGGGGTTTGTATATGCTAAAAGTTAATCAGTGATTCCCTTCTTCAAGGCAGGGCATATTATTTTTCTAGATAGATTGTTTTTTTCGTCTAAAGCAATGCAAAAAAAAAAAAAAGTTTAGTACTCTTTGAACTGTAATTGTATTAATCAGAAATATTTTCAGCCTGATTTTATGTTCGAGACCTAATCCCACATAGTGGACTGTGGATAGAAATGTTGTGGGTTGAGTCTTTGTACAGTATATGAAGCAGATTCTCCAGTCTGGTCATGGTAGTCTGTGTTACAATAATACAAAGCAACTGTGAAGTGTGTTTAACTAATCATAGGAGGAGTTTTCAGTCCTGGACAATCTCCAGGAGGTGTGAGGCCACTACTGGATTCATGCTAATCTGTACCCAATGCCTGATGTGAGGCATTGCTGTGAAAATACAGGTATTCCCAGTTTGAACTGTGGGCTGGTGTAACTGGAGTCATGTCAGGGGCATGGGCAGGCGGCATCAGCAGGGCACAGGTCTGCTAAAGGGCAGTAGGTGGAGAATTGAGAAAGATTCTAAGGGTTCAGAAGGCTCTGGCTAGTGCCTCCTGCACAGCTTTCTCTTGACCATCAGAAAGACAGGATATATGTCGAGGAAGTTAAACCATATCAGTTAATTCTGATATTTGAAGCTGAGATCTGTTTTCAGGTCAAATTCATCTTTCACAGACAACATTTCACTGGAATCTTCATAGGGTTTCTGCAGGTAAACTATGGCCCCAGAGATTAGTAACACATCAAGAAAATCAAAAAACAGGCTGTGATCTAAAGCCTATTTTTCAGGTTGAACCAAGAGAAACCAGTGGAAGCATTTCAACTGGAACAGAAAGCAGAAGTCTCTTTTGCTAGAAGATGTTCAAAAGGAGCAGAATTCTTGGCATCCTGACAATTCCCACATCACATAGACAGGAAAAGCACTATCAATGCAGGCCCTCTTCTGGATCAGCTTCAGGCTCTTTCCCACCCTTCCACCTGCACCACTAACAGCAGCAGTGACTGATACAGCTAAGCCACTGCCAATGCTTCAGAAATGCTCAGGTTTAAAGCAGAGCAGTGTTACACACAAGCAGGAAAAGCCACATCAGCAGCACTTGTCTAATAAGGTATTTCTAACAGCCTGCATGCTGGATGTGCTGTAATTACAAGAGGGCAGCGCAGTGGTTTGGCTCCAACTGCCCCCAACAGCTCTGCTCCTCTGGAAGAGCAGGGCTGACAGCTCAGGAATGAGAGCAGCAGAGCTGGAGGCAGCTTTCCTGGCAGCTGGCCTGCCTTCACAGCACTCTCACCCAGACCGTGCTGGTGCATAGGAGCTTTCTGAACAACATGAAAAAGCCCAGGGCAAGAGGCAAACAAATTTCTTTTCTCTTTGGGAGAAAACAGGACACTCAGATAATTTAATTTGCCAGGCTCTGCTGTAGTATGATGGTGCAGATGAGAGGATGCAGACACATATTCTAGGGCAACCTACTTTCACATGGAAGCATTGGGAGGCTTCTTATACAAATAGCAGCATTAACAAGTCTGTCTTAAACCTGAATGATCCAAAAGGTAGTATTTACAAAATACAGCTTACAAGTTTTGGGTTGTGGGGTTTTTTTTAAACACTAAAAAAAATGGATGTGGTTTTTAAAATTAGTGGAAATACAAATATCACTTCTCTCCAGACCTGAAGAGATCTTGTTTTCTTAACTCAGAAATAATAGAGAACAAAGCATATATATATATATATATAGCCGAAGCAAATAGAAGGATTATAGGCTCCCACTTATTTTAAAGGTTTCCATTTCAGACCCCTTATGAGAGAGTCCTACTGATTTCAATGGAAGTTATTTGTCCATAAGAAGAAGAGCTCTACAGAATATGATTTCACATGATTGTCCTCTTTAAGTGCATTCCCTCAGCTTCCCAGGGAACGGAGGCAGATAGAGTCCAGAGTGTGCCTTTTTACTTCTGGGTATTTTATTTGGGATGCTGCAGTGTTGCCCTGCAACTCAGCCACAGAGCTGCAGGTAGTTCATTTTGGATCATGCCCACAATCACCTGGGAAATCTCCTTTCATTGTTGTACGTTCAGATACCATCATGATCCAAGTCCCTCGGCTGATCAGTGCAAATAGCTAGTGAATACATCTCTAAGCTCTCCTGATTATCATGCAGCTGTACTGTACAGTAGCTTTCCTCCATTTACTTTCTCATTACCTGTTTAATGTTCCTCTATCTCTCTCCTTTTAAAAGAGAAATCTTCTTGACCTCAATCAGTATTTCTTCAAACTCCTTTCTCCCCCACCCCTACCAAGTTCATGCTTCTCCCTCAGCCTTTAATGCTCATTCACTAGGGAAGATTGTCCCTGATCACCTGCTGTCACTCTCCCACCCTGCCTTCCTGTGTCAGAACATCCTCTATGCTGACATACCAAGCTAATCTCCAATACTGACATCCTATATTCAGGATAGTAGTGTTAAGCAAGGGCAAGCGTTTGCTTTCATATGGCAGCCAGAGATGCCAGGATGGTTACTGCCTTCTCTTGATTTAATACCACAAAGATTTACTCTGAGTCTTGCTCTCTGACTTTTCATTTTCTGCTGTAAAAATGAATGTGTGACAAAGCAGGTGGTGGGTCGTTACCAGGATGCATCTGATTTGTTTGTTTTTTCCTGAGATAGAATTTGCTGCTTGGGATCTCTACTTCCCACACGGACTCATACAAACTTTAACGCAGGGTTGGTACAGAGAACAGCTTTCCTTCTGCCACAGAGGCTTTTGGCAGCTCAAGCTGGTTTACTCAGCCCACAGCCAAGGACATTCAGGAAGGTTAATGGTTTATCTCACTTCTTTCAGCTCCTTGGCATGGAGGGATCCTCATCGCCTCTCACACCACTCGTTCTTGTGCCAAAACGGCTCTTTAGCTTAACTTGAATGGCCCTTTTCCCTTCCTGCTACTAACTCTTCTGAATTACTTAAGAAGAGCAATAATATAAGCTCTACAATCTTTTGCTGAGCTAATTACTCTTAAGCATATTCCCTCACAGAAGAGTGACTGCCCCCAGCCATCACCTTTAACTCTGCTCCAGGCTGGCCATGCCTTTCCTGGCTGAGAGGACTGGTATAAGGCAGCAGGGATGAGATCTCTCCAGAGATTTCTGTGACAATATTAATAAGCCCTGTTCTCTGTAGGAAGTACCTTGCCTAATAGATTTTGTGGTCACCTTTTTTATCTTCGCAGCCAACACATCTTAGTGCCTCATTGTCACCTTGTGACTAATAAAACCAAGACTTACACCTCCTATGTCACTCACAGCAGATGACCTCAAAGACATTTCCATAATTAATCCCAAAACAGAAAAACTATCCCTTTGCTGTTAGATAAATTTCCATTTCTGCCCCACTGGTCCTCGTGTTCATGCACCATACCTTCACATAATACTCCAACCCTCACCCTGTTGGCAGTGTCTTCCCAGTCTGGTGTCAACACTGGGCTGCTCTTCCTCCTGCCTTGCGCTTCTACCAGGGCAGGCAGCATTAAGTCTGATCACAGAGCAACTCTATCAATAATTTCCTTCTTTGCTGATAGTTTTTGCCCCAAGAGCCCACAGGGCCATCTCCCCCTCTGGAGCCAGAGGAACAACTGTCCCAACAACTATGAGACTCATACACACCAGCATGAACACAACATCTTCTGTGGGTGAAAAAATTTGGCAAAGGCCAGACCAGTTGCTGGATTCCAGGCCAGTTTCTCTGTTTGCCCTACCTGGTGCTGTCAATGGACCTGGCTCTGCATGCCATGGCCAGACCCTGTGGGCCTGCACCCTGCTGCTGAGGGCATGGCTCATGCTGTGGCTGCCCTCATCTTCCAGCTTGTCCCACCTCATCATGGAGACACCAGCCCTCCCTGTGCCCTGGCTGCTTTGCTATGAGCTGGGTGTGGTCCTCCTCAGTTCTGGAATAGACGTGGCACCAGGAAAGCCTGAGACCAGCTCGGTGCCAGCTCCTGCTTCACCTGCCTTCCTTCCTGTTGACAGAAGAAAGAGATCAAAGGCTTTATGTCAGCCCCAGTACATTAATCCCTGGCTTTAAAAGAGTGATTTCCAGTGATATGAAGAATATCTTTTAAGCAGTCTAGTGGGACATCTGCATGGACAGCCACATTTCTGAAATATTAATTAAAATTAGATTTTGGGAGAGAGGATTGGTTACCTGTCAGACTTTACATTAACCATACAATTTATAAATGTGTGGCTGCTGAGCATTACCCCAAATTTTTCTGCAGCTTGCTTGCTTTAGTCCACCCTTAGTCAAGTATTTAGACTCTCCATTGTTAAGTATCCCAGTAATCTGCAATAACTGGGTGCAAGTCATATCCCTTCATTGTCCACAAAGCTAGAAAAAAATATTTCTATGTGTTTTTGCATTTTGCTTTTTCTAGACACTGGTATGTTTCCTGGCTCTATTTGAACTGCCAAGCAGCTCATTTGGCTGATTTTGTGTGTGTGTGTCACTGCCCTGCATGTGTTATTTCAAAGTTGACAGGATGACAAAAGCCACTTAAGGATGGCAGCTAATAAGACATCTGCTTTCCCCTAGTGAGTGCGAGGGGAGGCTCGCAAGGCAGCGGTCAGAAGTGGATTGGTAATAGGGTGCATTACCTTTAGACTCCGGGTCACTGCTTCACCTCTGATCCTTGTCAAAAATGGCCATAACTTGTTATCTGTCTTTAAATCACTAACCTAGGAAAATGAGTCGGCGCTCTTTCTTTAAGTCCTCCTGACAACTATCTATACTGCAATTAGCCAGAGGAGCTAAGACAGACTGGAGTGAGTGGCCCCTCTCTGTGGGGGTCTGGCAGGTCAGTGACAAGGCAGCTTGTGGGATCACTGCCTGGGCAGGCTCCCCGGCTGCAGAGCTCCAGCACCATATCTCAGTGCTCAGGCAGGAACCATATTTTGATATAAATAAAAATAGCAGTAAAACAAAGTGAATTTGCACAGGGTTTAACTTTCCTGTTGCTTTCTGGGGAGGTCCTAATAGAAATCAGTGGCCATTTAAGAGGGAGTATTTTGAGAAAGGGTGGACTAGAGAAAAGAAACTGTAGGATAAAATATAATAATTTTCAGGGGCCTTGCAGTCGCAACATAAAGTGATGTTTCACTGTTTGTCTGTAATGTATGCAACCCTGGGCTTTGTGCTGATTTTGGCTGATTTGTGCTGTAGCCACACATATATCATACCAAAAATGCCAGCCAGCTGTGTTACATTTACAATATAAGACAATATATATATCATTTTTCCTTTCTTTGTGTATCTTAAGATAAGGCATAGGTAAGATATAAGTCAGGAGGGCTTTTTTTATTATTTATTAGTAGTTATTTTATTAGTTTATTACTGTTAATCACTGAAATGCAAAATGCTATCAGGTGGTCAGCATTAGCCATTTTCACCACATGTAATTATCAATATCTTTTTCAATTTCATCCTCTTGCAATTACCATAGTATGCATATAGATCACTGTATTTGCTTGAAGTCTTTCTAGATGTCAAAATATAGCCAGAGTTGAATCCCAGTAAAAAGGCATATTGAAAACCTCCATTTGTGGTGATTAAATCATACATTAACCCAAGAGAACAGAAGGTCTGACATCACTGCCAGGTAGTTAATGATTATGCTTCCTATTGTCTCCTAATATTATCTTGAAAATGGCCATGTCAGGATGCCTAGAAATCCCTCAGAGCACCTTATGCTTTTTTGTTTTCAAATGTCCAATTGCAATATGTGATCAGGGAGAGAAATATTAATTAGTAAAATAATCTATTCGATGTAAAAAACTGAGGGCCAAAATCTGCATTTTTTTAGTCAGTTCTCAGCCAAATTTCCAAATACTTCTAGGGTAAGCTCTTGCAGGAGACATTATTTTAGAGCAAAGCAGGAGCAAACAGACCAAAGTATCCCACAAACAATAGAAAGATATTTATTTCAGGAAGGTATCCCATGTGTTTTGGTGGGAAGAGCACAGGAAGAGCCACTCAAGCTCCACTCTGGTCCCTGCCCTGACAGGGGTCACAGCAGATGGGGAGGGATACCAGGAAGGGGCAAGCAAGTGACAGTCTCTCTGCTCCCTTAGTGATGGGAAAACGGAGGCCTCAAAAAAAGGGCATTTGAACTCAACCTATATGTGAATGTCATTCTGTCTTACTGGTGCAGAAAGATTTTATGGCCTGGGAATTTTGTGCTTTGGAATCAATCCATCTTCTTAAACCAGGAGAGTTTTGTAGCTCATAGTCCCAGTATATGCTTGGTTTCGTGAGACTCTTTAAGGGGGGTCAGATGCTGGGTGCCGAAGCTGCATCAAGGCTCTGCTGAGATATGGGAGTGCAGCAGAAGACTACCTTGTGCTGGGAAGACGCCCAGGGTGTGGAATAAAGACAGTGGAGAGTCTGGAGGGGCATAGGGCCCTGCTGCACCTGTAATGTGATGCACCAGAGCCAGGCAGTCACAGTCCTGGGTGAGCAAGGAGAAGGCAGGGCCTTCTAGGGAAGAGAAGATGCCAGCACATCACCAAGGCACATCTTTGGCTAAGCCACTTCTACAGAATTTAAGCTGGTGTTTAATTGAAATGCTTTAAAAAATGGATTCAGTTTGATAAAGTGATGATTAATCTTCATTAAACTCCTCTGTGATCATCACTGCAAAGAGCTTCACTTGTATGTCTGCTTATCATCTCTTCCAAAAATCTTACTGGTAAGGAAAGACTTGATTGATGATTAGATTTTTTTCATCAAATCCCATTTTTTTTTACATGAAGAAAAAAGGAAGGTTTCACTTTTGATGGAAAAAGGAAATAAAAGGAAAGCACACTTGCTGGGCAGTTATCTCTGACATTCATGTAATGCAGTGTATGTCCTTAAGTGACATTTATGTGAGAGAAAAAGAAAGGCATCGATTGAAAAAGGTTACAAGAGTTCTTCAGGCATGAAGTCATCTCCAGGCAGCACAGTCACTGCAGTTTATAAACAGGTTCTGCTCTCACCCACTGCATTCACAGACTTAGGGCACCATTTAACCCATTTGCTTGCTGACACTTTAATACCCAACTTTGATTTTCCTTTTTAACAATAGCATTAAACCGAGAAATTAAGCCAACTGATAGGTTTAGGAAAGATGTTTGCAGCCACTGCCCTTTTCTTCCACAGAGGAGAAGGGCACTGCACTGAGCAGGTGGGCATTGGCGTGGGGAATTTTGTCTCTAGTTTGCTTGGAAAGTGTGGACGGCACTCAAAAGGGATCTTCTTTCATCCGTAGGCACGAACTGCTGCAAAACTGGAAAGTCAAACAAATGGACACAGGACACAGATCCAGGCAGAAATGGCAAGCTGAGGATCACCACTCAAACTCTGTTCCAGTTTTAACTCTGTGAAAAGGAAAATCCAAAGCCCTTCCTCAAACAGCCATTCCATCATGTATTTCAGTAGCAGTTACTTTTCTTTTCTGTTTATCTCTGGTTTCTAAGCACTGGGATTGACTCACGGCATGTCTTGAGGTTCCTTTTATTTCTCCAGGCACGGCACCTCCAATATTATCTCCATTCAGCTCAGAGCACATCATCCTGCAAAAAGGTGGTGCAGACATCCTCACAGTCCCTAGGTCTGGCAGATTTTGCACAGCCAAGGTTTCTGAAGATGCAAGTCCATCTACAGAAGCGTAACCAAAGAGCCGTGAAAAAAATGGTAATATATTGATAGGAAATCACAGCAGAGAGGCAGATGCCTCTTTGCTTCCCTACTCTTGCAGTGCTATCTAACTTGTCTGGGTGGCCTGGAGCATCAGGTGGTCCTACTTCTTGTGGAAATCAGGGGTTTTTTTAGAGAATGCAACACCCCTGAGCAAGGGTGGCCACGTAACAGTGCTAGAGCTGCCCTGCAGTTTCTCGGTGTTGGCCTGAGTTTGCCAAGAGCACAAAAGGTGGGAGTGAAGCTGCCTGCTCTTTGGACTCCTACCTGTAGTCTATGCTTGCAGATGAAATATATAAAATGAAATATGCATGATAACAGTAGCATCTTCCAGCTTATTTAACTGATTATGAACCTAAAAGAAATGGTAACCATGTAAACACAGGCACATGGCACATTGTCAATAGACAGCTTACTCCCCAGGGCAGATAACAATGAACACATGAAACGTGGGCTCATGAAATTGTCTAAGTTCAAATGGTCTTCAGTGTCTTTCATGATATCATCAGTTTGCAGCGTGTGATGAAGGCACGTGAACACTCAACCAGAGTGACCACAGGTCTGCCTGCACATGTGGGAGCATTGCCAGCCATAACAGCTTCCTTTTGAGAGACAGTGCCTTCTGTGCAATTTTATTTTAGCTAGAGTCTGAAAAAGAAATACCTCTCACATCCAAAAGGAAAATAATACAACATGCATTGTGTCAGGCTGTGTTCAATTATGGTCATAAAACATGGCATTTGCTGCTGCAGACAGCAGCACAGGTATTTTTTGCTGCATTGCTATTTGAACCCAGCTGTCCTCACATTTTTGTTGAAAAATCTTATTTATTCCCTCTTACAAGGTGCTGTTTTACCGTGATCTTACAAATGCATTCCTATTTCTCTTTATGGATTTCATTCCTGAATTGAGTGCATTACCTTCTGCTTGCTGAAACTAAAGATGGGTAACACTTCTCCTTCGCATGCCCTGGACAGCCTACTCCTGTCTTGTTTAATTCCAAGAATTCTTTTCGTTTTTTAGAAGGAAACACACAGGTTCTAGGGAAATTCTTTGTGAAACTCGGGATTATGAGTAAGGGTGGCAGGACTGTGTCTAATGACTCACAGGTGCAAAGCTGTACAGCCATGGAAAACTGCTTAAAAGCCGCTTGTGTGCCTGTGTGAGAAAGTCTGGAGCTAAACACTCCTCCGACTCCGCAATTAAGAGCACGGCGGAGCTTTGCGATTCTGTCGAGAGGTGGAACAAAAGCTTCGGGGGATGCGCACGGACCTGCTCCCTCTCCTGGCAACAAGGGCAAAGCGTCGGCGGAGCGAACCCGTTCCCTGTCCCTGTCCTTGCCTCTTCCCCTGTCCCTGCTCGCCCATCCCTGATCCCCGGGGGCAGCTGCGCTCCTGCATCCTCCTAGGAGACTGCGTGGGGAGAGAAGGAGGCGACAAAAGCAGAGACGAAAGGATTGAGGTGCTGGAGTGTGTCCAGAGAAGGGCAAGGAAGCTGGTGAAGAGTCTGGAGCACAACTCTTATGAGGAGCAGCTGAGGGAGCTGGGGTTGTTTAGCCTGGAGAGAATGAGGCTCAGGAGGGGACCTACTTCTCTACAACTACATGAAAGAAGATTGTAGTTCAGGTGGGAGTTGGTCTCATCTCCCAAGTAACGAGCTGTGCTAGGCAGCAGGAGCTCCTGAGGAATGGAGGGAAGACAGCATGGCAGGAGAAAGGGTTTTGTATCTTTGTTGTCAATTTGCACTGAGTAGTGGGAACCAAGAATTAATATTTAGTGGTCTGATAAAGGAGATTAATCAGAGTTTGCAGAGGAATAATATTTCACGCTTAATATGCACAGATGGTTTTGCTGCTGGTTTTATCTCTCTTTATAAAACTTTCTCCTTACAGGAGATTTGCTTGTTAGTTTGGAAACCCTTGGCAGTCTGAGTGTCTGCATACAGGCTCTCAGGTGTCTCAGGATATGACTGAATTAATTTAATTGTCATTACATGCCATTAGCTCGTGCTGCTGATCACTTGGAAAGCTACTCCTTGCCTATGGTCTCCCCTATGAAGACAGACTTGGAGAGCTGGGGTTGTTCAGCCTGGAGAAGAGAAGGCTGTGGGGAGACCTTATAGCAGCTTTCCAGTAGCTAAAGGGGCACAGCAAGAGAGCTGGAGAAGGACTTTTTACAAGGGCATGTAGGGATAGGACAAAGAGGAATGGCTTTAAATTGACAGTATAGGTTTAGATTAGATATTAGGATGAAATTCTTTCCTGTGAGGGTGGTGAAACACTGGAAAATCTGCACAGAGAAGTTGTGGGTGCCCCATCCCTGAAAGTATACAAGGTCAGGCTGGATGAGGGTTTAAGCAACCTGGTCTAGCAGAAGGTGTTCCTGTCCATGGTGTGGGGTTTATAACTGGATGATCTTCAATGTCCCTTCCAATCCAAACCATTCTATAGTTCTGCGAATTCCCTACAGATGTAACCATCACAATAATACATTCGGTCATTTCTAGAACAGTTACTGCTTTAGTATCTGAATTTGAGGGAAGTAACTAGCAACTAGCGATTTATTACCCCAAACACTCTAAGGAATAGCATAGACAAATTCTAGAAACTCATCAGAGCTGGGAAGTCAAAAGTAACTGCAGGAACAACAAGGAAATGTTCAGTATTGTAGCTGTAATGCTGCAATGCACACTGAGATCCAAGTTATGAGAAAGTGAAACTATACACTAAAAAGAAAAAAAAAACCACACACACGCAAAAAACCCCCAGACATTAAAAGGATCCATCTGGGGGAAGATAGATGTGGCTATGTAAAACTTCTGGTCAAAGCCACAGCAGTCTTCAGCAGATTTTGTGGTGTATCAGTGAGCTCCTGTGCTCCTTGGGCATGCTCATGCACTTGGGCACCTAATGGTCCCTTACATGTAATATTGTCTGCTCCACACAGGGGTAAAACATCCCTCTGACATCTGTGCCCCTGGCCTCTTCACTGGCTGCCTAACTCCTCGTCTGAGCTTCCTCAGAGACATACAGATGAAGGACCTATTGGGAAATAGGGACATTGCACTTTCAATATAAAAATGGGTGTTGCTGATTTCAGAAATATGACTCAAAAATGATTCTTATTCATGAATTTCAGTACAGCAGGCTGACTTCTCTCTTAGTTTTAATGTCTTTAAGATGCTATGACTGACTTGGTACCATAACAGTGTGTCAAAATACGTTAACATGGTAAGAAATAGAAAATAGTTCCTTGTTGAGACCTATGTTCAGCAGTCTAGCTGCATTTGGCAAAGCACTTAAATGTTTGTTTAAAATTATATTCATGTCCCACTGATTTCAGTGGGACTGAAATAAATCCCAAATGCTTCACTTAGTTGAGAATTCAGGCTTAGTCTCATAAGCATCCCCCATCACTACTGAATTCAGTGGAAGCTCAAGGAACTTGTCATCCAGCAGGAAAAATAATATTTTACAGGGTATAATCTTAATGAAAAAATTATGTCTCTTTTCCAACACGAGTGAAAGAGAGAAGCACTGGGTCATAATAAACTTACTTGTATAAAAGAGCAGCACACTGGAATGCAGGGGCATATTAGGAAAGCCTCCAAATTTTATGTATCACTAATACATGGTGTTACCATAAGATGCAATTTCTGGAGGCTGGAAGCTGATGTAAGTTAAAAGAGGAAAATGAAGAGCAAAAAAAGCATGAGTGTGGGTTTGGTATAATATATTTACTAGTAGTAGTTGCATGCTACAAAGTACCTGAATTCAGAAATCATTCAGGAAATGTTACATTTCTGAGAGCTAAGGGACTGAAAGTCCAATGCTCCTATTTGTTCCATGGCTTAGAGGTTACAGGCAGCTGTATTGTGTATTTGCCTTACAGGTAACATTTTTATTTTTATTTTGAAAGGGGATAACCACCATGCTTTTTCAGCCCTGGTCATTTTCTCCAAAGATCCCGGTTCTGCTGGATAGTTTTTGCGCTCTGAACTAATGTCTGGAAGGAACTGAGCTGAAACCACAGTTTTTATTATACTAATGACATCAGGCTGGACAGGAACCATGACAGGAGTGTTTGTCCCACAGCCATCCTGAGGCACACACTTTCTATTTTGGACTGACCTGTTAAGCCTGGGCACCTCCTCTGGAGAGTTCAGTGTGACAAGATGCCAGAAAGGCATTCTGAGTGTGATCCCACCGCTAAGCATTTCTATTGCCTTGATTCGTATAATTTGTGCTGTGGAACTATGAGAAGGTGTGGACAAGAGCCCTAACTCACATGTGAGAGATACATTATGAAACTGAGTAAGTGATGGATTTGAGGAATAGTAACTGCTCACCTCTACAGATCACAAGGTAAAGGTAACCAACAGAAAACAGGAAGACTCTATCCTGTATTTTGGTCTTTATTAGCTAGCCTGATTTTGATAGTCAGATGAACTGGTGGAGATATAAAGAAGGGAGTGCTATGATTTATGTTTCACACTGCTTTCACCTTAAACAATGGGACTGGCCTTGGGACTGGCTGTCCTTTTGTGTATGAGCGCTTTGGGCAGGGTGAGCACCTCAGCAACCACCTAGCATTCACCAGCCTAAAACCTGCTGAGGTCTGCTGAGCCAGAGAGGGAGGGTGACCAAAGGGGGCTTTAGGCCATACATTAACACCACCTGATACAGTATATCTCCTCTGGGGCAAGACGAGGAAGATGCCTCAAACCATGACCATCCCAGCTGTATCCAGCTGTATCCAGCTGCATCCATCCAACAAAAGCCAGTGAAGAGCAGGGCCACAGGGATACACAAATCCTTCAACAACCTGAGACGCGCATTCTCCACGCACAGCCACTGAGCTCTTCATTCCCCAGTGCTATCGGTAACAAAAATAGCCATCCTGATTTAAAAAGCTGCTACCTCTGGCTATATATAGGCTGTTCTGTGTGCGGTTCAACGCTGAGCTCTTCACACACATTAATATCTCATTGTGTCATGCAGGGAAGTTTTAGCATTACCTGCTGGTTAGAGAACATAGCACACAAGGGAAGGCCACAGCCCCGTGAATGGCGATTCACCTGCTTCCCTGCCGTAGGAAAACAGCCTCATGAAATCACTGTGTCTCATGAAATCCATTATGTCCCCCAGGTGACGGGATGCAGCCTGTGGGCTCTGCAGGAGAGAAGCCACCGTGATACGTGTGGATGAAAACTGCAGTCACTGACAGAGAGGACCTGGATGAAGCTCAGATGTCTTTTTGTGAATGAAGTTTATGTCCTGGAGACCCACCTCAAGCAGAGGGGGAAGAGAGGGAATGTTACTAAATATTCGTTCCCAGAAGCAAACAGAGTGCAAACTCATCATTCCCTACAGAATACACATGCATGGAGTGGCCCGGAAAGCACCAGACGCTGCTTGTTAAAAATTGGCATCTCGTCAACACAGCTACCAGTGATTTTTCTGTAAAACACATTAAGATTCAGTATAAATGCCTTTATGGATTTCACACCACATTAAAAGGAGTGAGTGATTGACTACATTCCCAGTAGCTTATTTTTCATCCTTTGACAGATGTTAACCAGACAGAAGCATTATTAGTTCAATTTCTCATGCTGTAAAAATATTTGGATATAGGAATGTGGCCAAATTTTTCCTTCTTGTTTCTGGTTTCCTATGAGAGTTGGTTAGATTGTTATGACAAATCCTGAGTGTAACTAGCACAGCATCTTAACATGAATGCTGGTTTTAGAGCCAAGCCTCTAGGTTTGTTAAGCAGATTTGAAGAGAGAGGCACAAGCTCTAATTACAGCACTCCTAAGCAAAGTTTCAGGGTCATCAGGGCTTGTATACCTATTTACTCTCCACAAAAATAAGTGCTCCTTATGGAATGTGGGGTGTCTGGTTCAAAAGAAGGATCTCCCTTTCACAGTCAATAGATGGTATATGAAAAATAGATGTTGAATGCTAATGCTGATTTGAATCTCTTTTTATCTTGTGTAGACTAAAGACAGGAGAATGTCCTTCCTGTTCATTAATCTCTTCAATCTTTGTTATTAATTATCTAAGAAAACTTCAGTTCTATCTGTGTGTCTTCTGGAATTTTCTGTCTCTTAAGACAAACCTCTTTGCAATCAAGTGTTGAAGTTCCTATAGTGTAAAGTACAGAAATAAAAAAATTTCCCAGATGCCCCAATACCACTGACAAAGTTTATAGCATCTGCTATGGCCCCCAGGGAATTCACACTACCCAGGTATTATTCATCGTTTCAAGCAAAACAATTGTGCAAAATCAGCAAGGTAATAGTTACACAGCATTGAAGTCAATGAGCTGCCTTGCATTCAATTCAGAGGAGCCAACAGCAAAGCCTGAGTGTTTCTGAGACGTTCAGGTGTCACAGACAGTTCCGCTTCTCTCCCTCAGGCTCTGGGCTCCACCAGCCCTGTGACAGGAAACCGAGGGACTTGGTAAATCACAACCATGTCTGAAAGAATTTCTCGTGTTCTGGGAAGCAAACACTTGAACCCTTCTCAGTGTATTTCTCTGAATATGAATTACACAAGCTTGCAGAGCATACAGAGAGAGAAAGTTTCGGACTGAACATAGAAGCAATTTTAACACCTACTTTCCTGGATTACGGTTATTTTCAAATCAAGTCTGAGTTTTGAAATGTAAATGTTGCAGGTCAAAGCTAAATTACAAAGTTCTGTTTTCAAAATGTTTAAATACTTTCTTTTTTTTTTTTTTTTAATAGGCACACTGGAGACAGGCATATTGCAGGAGCGTGAAGCATTTACTGGTGACCAGCGTAAAACAGCTATTGCAACTATCAAGTCCGCAATTTTAGCATTCTTAAACAATACTAAGTACTCTTGTTCCAACTAAATATTTATGGGCTTATATGCAGATATATAATGTTCTAAGTAAGGTAGTGGCACAGAAAATGTACATTTACCTTTCCCTCAGCTTTGAGATAAGTTAAGCTTATATGATTCAAGTGTTTGCTTTCAACACCACGGGAAGAATAGGAGTGCAAATAAGGAAGTTCTTCCTTTAGCAAAAAATCCTGGAGAAGCCTCATAAAATGAGCAAACAACAACCAATCAAGGAGAAAACAAAGCTGTCATGTCCATCTCAATCATGAAGAATATGTTAGCCCTGCAGAGCATTCAGTTTTCCATTTTCTAGATCTGAAAAGTGTCCCTGTTTGTTCAGGAGTTCCAAAAAAAGCAACATCTCATACTTTGAGGCTCCCTGCTCGTCCAAAGGCTTTCTGCCAGACTCTGACATGTGCAGGACAGAGCTATGTTAGGCAACGCAGGAAAGATGACCCAAATGACCACTTAACTCTCCCAAGTAACAAGCAGTCAGCACAAGAGAAAATGGTCTCTAGTTGTGCCAGAGGAGGTTTAGATTGGATAGTAGGAAAAATTTCTTCACTGAAAGGGGTTGCCAAGTATTGGAATAGGCTGCCAGGTGAAGCAGTGGAGTTGCCATCCCTGGAACTGTTCAAAAAGAAGTGTAGATTCGGGACATGGTTTAGTGGTGGACATGGTGGTGCTGGGTTAATGGTTTGACTCGATGATCTTAGAGGTCTTTTCGAACCTAAATGATTCTGTGATTCTATGATTCTAATGAGCAAGCTCTGAGCAGAAAGTGAGATAGCAGTGTTAGTGCACTAAGCTCAGTCTAACTGACTTGTGCAAAACTAAGCTGAATAAACCTCAGAACAGCACTGCATGAAGACAACAACCCTGTGGCTGGGACCTGTGTCCATCAAAGCACCACTCCTGTACAGCAGTTACTGGGAGCCAGCTGTGGTGCCCAGCACTACATATGGGTCTCCCCTCCCTGCACGGCTCAGTTTCTTCTTTCCATCTGCCTCAGCCGACAAGGGCACTATGGAGTAGTGAACCAGGTCACACAGCAAAGTAGCTACTGCCAAGCTCCACATATGAGGCATTAGGCTTATTACTCACATGAATTAAGACAGAAACCTACTTTCATTTTCCTAGGCTTATTCATATAATTAATTAATATCTCAATCAGCCAAGAACAGTCAAAGACGTAACACTATTTCAGTGCATTCCTTGGGGAAACACTGCACAGAGACAGCACAATTAATTTAGACAAGATCCATTTAGATAGCAAGTTAATTTTAATGTCTAGAAGTAGACAGGAGAACCATTTTGCAGAAAACATTGAGAAAGTCAAATTTCCTTTCCCCTTACCTGTTGTTTATCTCCACTGAACATGCTTTTGTTTGAAGGCAAAGACATGCAGAAAGCACAGGAAAACCTCTGCTGAATTTCTGCAGATTTCTGTGACACTCAGGCCAGGTAACAGAGCAACTCATTGCTGCTTTACTAGGTAAGGCAATTTGTCCCCCAGCTCATCTAAACATTGAAACCGTATCAAAGCCTGAAGTTACACAACGTCTGGCTTAACTATATTAAAATCAGTTCTCTTGTGTCTCCCCAGCATTAGAAATACAGCTTCATAGAGTTAAGTCAATTAATTAATTAGAGATTTTTTATTCTGCCTTGCAATGATCTGACTGAAGATGGGGGAGAAAAAAAAGTGGCAAATAATCCTCATCCAATTTATAAGCAAACTAGGTTACTGTAAAGTTGTCCTTGTCATGGAGTGCCAAAGTGCAGTATGCAGTTCTCGCCTCCTTGTGGGTTGCCATCTGCCATTACATCTCCCTCTCCTTCCTCTGGCTTCCTGTTGGGGTAAAGTTGATGTCAGAGGCTCTGGCAAGCAGTGGAAAAAAAATTCAGCACCGTGAGTTTTCTGCCGGCCAGTGCAGTCTGCTTCTAATATTGCTCCAGTCTGTGCCTTCAGGAAAAGTAAGTTAAACAGACCCTGTGCTGCTCTTGGGCTCATTCCGTAAATTGATGTAAAACACTGGAAAGCCTCTGTTCAGCCCAGGAGATGATATTTTTGCAGTGAAATGTTCTGCATTTTTGCACCACACTGCAACACTCAATGACTATGTCACACTGTAGTCCCGGAATTTTAAAGTTTGAATGATGCATCTTCGGGCATTTAAAAGTTGTTTCCAATGCTTGATTTCAACAGCTGCATCTCTTAGCAGCTCATGGGAAACTCTTTCCTTCAGTGAGATGTTCTTCTGCCTATGTTTGCCCAGGTCACTCATTATACTCCAGCACAGATTAGGCTCCACCCAAGGAAAATTCCATTTGGAAATCATAAGGCAAAGTGGGATCTACTGATTGCCACACAAAACCCAACAAATCAGGTATGGAGAAAATATCTGCTTTCTCCCTCAATAGTCAGATTGCATCCGAGGCTGCTTTTGCAGCACACCATAAAATAAAGTCCTGATTGTTACTGACCAAGATCACACATTCTCTGAACTACAAAGCAGATTTTAATAACTGTTTTCTGCTATAGCTGGCCCCAACTAAGGTGTTTATATGAAAGAAAAATTCACTGACCACAAATAAAGAGGATGCCTGTGTTTGCCCACAAAATCTCTCCTGTAGCCATTTCAAAACTCTTTACATCTAGAGGGGTATTTGCTCTCCTGGCTTTATAGGAAAAAGAAGGACACAGTGGAAGCTTGCTAGTGAAGTGTTAGTTATAATTAATTTTTATGCTTGTGCAAGACAGAACTTGAACTTTTGGGGCAATATTTGTTCTGTGAAGACCATGACATTCATGTACAATATAAGGCCTGAGTGTTGGGCAAAGGGAAAGTTCAAGAGAGGTTCTTTTATGCATCTGGCTCTGTATTTGCCATCATTTCATTCTCACATCACAGTACAACATGGGGAAATGAAGTCTAATGAGTTTTTAGGCAACTCTTGTTATAAACTATATTTTACTCTATTTTAAGTTGGTAAAAATGTAGTTTTAAATGAAATAGCCATATCTGCCTCTTTGGAGTTAAGAAGGCAATTAACAGAAACCTTTCTAAGCACCCTGACTCACGTTCCCTGAGGCGACGAGCTGCTGTGGCTCAGAATGCTCTGTTTTGCAGATTAGTTCTTTCACAGCAGTGCCAACAATAAAATGTTTGCACCTCAGCCACAGCAATGCCAGAGCAGATGTATCACTATAAATTCATCTTCATCAGAGGTTTAAACCAGTATTGCCACACCAGAGCAGGAACAAATATTTTCTTCTTCCAGAACTGTTATTCTGAGGTAGTGGGGCAAGGATGACATTTGGGAACAACAAGACTGGATTTATCAGAATTTCTCTCTAGGTGCTGTGCAGCCAGTGGGTGCAGGACTGAGTGTCATCATCCATGGCAAGATGTTTCTCCAGGTACCTGGTCGATATTTCTGTCAGAGCAGCAATTAGAAAAGAAAGGTTTTTCTCTGAAGCCCACTTCTCTGAAGACTGTCCATTTTTCCACACAAAAGGCAGCACTTAACCCCATCAGTGCACTGAAAAGGAATATCCTAGCATCAACCCTCCCACAAAAGTGGCTTATTTTATGTAGGGTGTAAAAAGATTTCACGCTAAAATAAATTAACAATTATTTGCCATGATGCAGCAGCCTTCTCCTTTCAGAGTCATTCACACAGTTTTACCTTGGGCAATATGTATAGATCTTTCTGTCTTATGGCTATAAGTCTTCACACAAATCTCCTCGGCATTCAGCTCTAATACCCTTCACATGAGGCTACTGGTTCAGCTTCTATCTATTGCTTAATCAATGAGCAATAAAACTCCAGCTGCTGCCAAACTGCTGCTTCAGCTAATAAAAGCTTGGTCTGCTTTGCCAGAGTATCCTAATTAATAATAATGAAATAACTTAAGTTGATCTGATATATTTAGAAGTTGTATTTCTTTTTTTGTTTTACCAAAAGGGGAACTCAGTAAGTCCTGGAGTTTTATTCCTTGCTGAATTACTTTTTAATTGGAACTGTGTGCCTGAGCTGCTATTTGTAACTGCAGCTCTGCTTCTACTCAGTGCAGGGGGAAAATCTTTATCATCACCACCTACAGGGCCACAATGTTTGCTGTTACAGACTGTGAAGTACTGAAATCCCTCCCTGGGCAGAGGCAGATTTAATACCCATCCTTTTGCCCCAGTGGGTAAGAAAAACTGATTGGTCGTGTTGCACCTTCTCTGGACTGATAAGGGTAATAATGGCAGGCTTGGTTTGCATCGAGGAGGCTGTAGAGGGATAGGCAGCAGGCTTATAAACACAATACCGGTGACAAATATCAACAATTTGACATGTGTTTCTGTTCCCTGTAACTCTGCTTTGCAGAGAGCACTGAACTGAGCTTCTGCATACTACAGAAATCTCTGAACTGGGCTGTAAAAGATCCTTGGACCTTATCCCACAATTAACAGAGGCATTTTGGGGAATCCTTTCGGAAATGGCTCCATTCCTATCTCTTCAGGTCCTGAAGATTAAACAGCTCCAGGAGATCCAGAAGTGCTGGAAGTCTGTTGAGATAGGTAAGCATACTTGTCCTACAAGCAGTTGTTTCTAAATGGGCTTCCAGAAGGGGTTAGGGCTCTTACAGAAACACTGCTCAGGGGCTGAGGGGAATGGGTTGATCTCCTGATGAGCGAGCAGCGAAAGGTCTTATGTTGCTTTATGTTTCCGTGGCTTGAAAATATGCAAGTAGCTATAATGCCTTACAAAAAAAAAAAAAAAAAAAAAAAAAAAAAAAAAAAAAAAGAAGAAACCCACACAAACAAAACAACAACAAAACCAAAAAAATCCAAACAAATAAAAAAACCCAACAACAAATTACCCAGAGTAACACCCTTAATGGTTATAGTATAAGAAAGATGTTACTAAGAATTTTCCTGTATCTGTACCCAGAGAGCATTTTTTCCTGCTGTTTTTTTCACAAGAAGAAATCTCCCTACAGTGTGTAAAACATGGACCTCTTTTAAAAAGCCTGATAAAATATTTTTTAATTATTGGATGAATTATATCCTTTTTAATGTGGTGTGCCAATGTTAGGACGTAACTTCCAGTCATGCTCATTAGAAATACTTTATTGAGGAATGCCTGTTTTGTCCTCTGCAGGTCTGCTGTTCTGCTGCAGATGGGGTAAATGGAAAAGTAGCTGCTGCTCTTTGGTTTGGGTGAGGCCTGGATCTCAGTACAAGGTTTGCAGGAAATATCAGAGATGGAGTAGTTAGAAAATGCATATACATTACACATATGCAGGCTACAGATGATCTTCTTCTATATTGCGATTGATTTTTTTTTTTTTTCAGAGAACCATAGAATAGTTTGGGTTGGAAGGGTCCTTTACCTTCTTTTCTTTTTCTTTCACTCTTTGCCTGACTCATATCTCTCAGGACTGCAAACTCCACCAGTGCATGATCACTGCAGCGCAGGCTGCCTCCAGTCTTGTCATCCCTGATCAGCTCACTTGTGTCAGTGACCATCAGGCCCAGTATTCTGTACCCTCTGGTAGGGCTGTCTCTTACCTGGCTCAGGACATTATCCTTTCTGCATTCCAGGAGTCTCCTGGATTATCTACAGCCACCTTGCTATTTTCCCAGGAGGTGATGGGGTAGTTGAAGTCCCTCAGCAAGAAGAGAGCCTCTGAGCACAGTAGCTGGAGCAAGAAGGTTTTGTCAACAGGCTCCCCTTGACCAGGGGCCTGTAATAGACACCAACCACGAGGTTCCCTTTGTTGCCTCAGTCTCTTATGCTTACCCACAGGCTTCCAACCTGCTTATGGCTGTTCTTCAGAGATAACTCTTCACAATCCAATTCAATGTAGAGGGCAATCCCTTCCTTGCTTGTCCCTTCTGAACAGCCTGTAGCCATCAATAACCACATTCCAGTCATGAGATTTGTCCCACCAAGTTTCAATAACAGTATCTAGTTCATAGCTTTCTAGTAGCAAGACAGCTTTCAAGTCCTCCTGTTTCTTGCCCATGCTGTGCGCCTTGGTGCAGAGCCACTTTCACTGTTTCCCTGATTTTTTTTTTTTTTTGTCTCTTCCATGCTATTTTGGCTTAGTTCAGTTCTCCTTTTTCCTCCTAATCAGCAAGTAGCTTTAATATCAAGTCTTCTTTGGGGCTGGATTAGAATTTTCCTGAACAGTAAGAAACCAAATAAAATTTGCAGTGCAGCTCCATTACCATAAAGTTCAAAGGTATTCATGGTTATATATCAAAGAGGAGGATTATATGCAAATCTTGAGTTTAGATGATTATGCATAGCTCAGGTAGCAGCCACACCTGGAATTATGGGCACTTCTATTTCACACAGTGTAAAATACCTGTGCACCCATAAAAAGAACCAAAAATTATGATCCAGGGCAACAAAAATTATTTTAGACCTCCATGCTGGTTTTGACTGGGATAGACTTTATTTTCTTCACAGTAACTGCTATATACATAATAATACATATATATATATATATATACACATAATACTTGTAACTGCAATTTACATAGTAATGTGCTGTATTTTGGATTTGTGCTGGAAACTGCACTGATAACACAGGGATATTTTAGCTGTTGCTGAGCAGGGCTTGCACAGTGTCAAGGCCTTTTCTCTTCCTTACCCCACCAGTGAGCAGGCTGGGGGTGGACATGCAGTTTGGAGGGGACACAGGCAGGACAGCTGACCCCAGCTGACCAGAGGGATAACCCGCACCATCTGGCACCATGCTCAGCATACAGAACTGAGGAAAGAAGGAAGGTGGAGACATTCAGGGTTATGGCATTTGTCTTCCCAGTCACTGTTATAGGCGATGAAGCCCAGCTTTCCTGGGCATGGCTGAACACCTGCCTGCCCAAGGGAAGTGGGGAATTAATTCCTTGTTCTGTTTTGCTTGTGGATGCAGCTTCTGCTTTACCAATTAAACTGTCTTTATCTCAACTAATGACTTTTCTCGCTTTTACCCTTCTGATTCTCCACCCCATCCTGCTGGTGGGGGACTGAGTGAGCAGCTGTGTAGGGCTTAATTCCCAGCCGGGTTTAAACCATGACAACCTGTAAAATAAAGTTGTACTACATAGAGAATGCATAAGTCAAATTTTGTTCTCTCTAGCATAGTGAAAACTCGAGGGAGGAACAAGCAGGCTTTATAAATACTATCAAACCAACAGCACAAAGGAAAGAAGGGAATTATTTAGTCTCAGAAAATAGCAGGTCAAGAAGAAAGGCCCTCAAGCTAAGAGCAGGACAGTTTAGATTACGAAAAGCTCTTCATGGAGCAATTAGATGGTCATGTGTATGTACCTAAAAAGAATTGGAAAATATGTGTTTGCATTTTTTAAAAGTTGCCATTAGAGTAACTGTATCAGAGCAAAGCCCTAGCATAGAATGGAACTTTCTCTTGGCTCACTGAATTAAAAAAGGAAGCTAACTGGAAAATAGTTCTGGTGCCTGAGTCACCCTGTACCTGCTATTTTACATCTTTTGCAAAGTAGGCATAAAAATGCTAATGCGCAGTCAGAATAAAATGCCGTTACTCTGGCTGCAGCGAGCTTCACACTTATTTTACTGTGTTGTTGATTTCTGCATATGGCAGTATCAAATCCACTTCTCTTGCTGTAGGTATTTAAGTACAGCTTAAAGAAAACAGAAAATGTCAGAAGGCCAGAATGTCCTTTAAATATGTGGGAAACGACTGAGTGGTCTCAGTTTTGGCACTGGTTCCATTCTTTTACTCTATTCTTTTACATAAATAATTCCTCTTCCCAGTGAAGTCAGTAGGAATAGTGGTTTCCCCATTGTACACTTTTTTATGGGTCACATGCCAAAAGCATATGATGTGGTTTAATTTGTTGGATTTTTGTTCATTAATATTTGCAATGTAATCAGTAAAGTCAACAGTACTCCAGAAATAGTGTATATAACTTTATTCGACAATAGAAGAAAGAATTGGAATGGATTCATATTTGTGAATTTGTTTTCTCCACATGGACAGCTCTTCTTGTAACAACACTTCACATATAATGCATTTAAATGGTTACTGTGTTGGAGCTTTTTCTGTTTTTCAGAGAAAAAGTAGTTGATGTTCTTTTCCAAAAAAGAAACAAGGTTAAAATGTGATTTTTTTTTTAAGATGAAAAACACATTTCTTGTCATAGCAATATAATTTTAAGGCAGGTCAATCTTTGAGATCAAACTAATTGGTAAGATTCTTTCAAATTAGTTATGGATTGTCACAGTCAAAATGTGTTTCCTTACATTAGCATGACATTTTCCAACCCTTTAGTTCTCACAGGAACATACATCAACCCTGATGACAGAGTTTTCAGAAAGCCTACAAAATAGTCTGAGATGTGGATATAGTCCTAAACCGTTTTTCAGAACTAGAAAATATAATGATATAACATTACGCTATTGCAAGTTAACAGTCCCAGTTGCTCAAGCCTGTCCCTTAAAAGGCTGAGACTGGGACGATAATGGTTGATTAACTTAATTGGCTCTGGAAAACTCCCAAGGACTTTCACGTGATTCTTATGCAAAAGAGATAAAACTAACAACCATTCCTATTTTCCAACATTTATCAAAGATAATAATATCTAGAGTTCTTTCTGCTCTGAAAATGTTTCTGGAGGGGATATTCTACAGATACATGAAGTACCTGACTGAGCTTACAGCACTGTTTATGTTACGTAAATAAAATCTGGAGAATCTCCTCAGAACAAAGCCTGTTTAAATGCAACCCAAATATGGCCCTAAGAAAGTCCCTCCTCCATTTAAGTCACTGGGCCAATCTTCTATTAATGCTCAGTTCAGATTAGTCAGTGTATTGTTCTAATAAATAATTCCTTAATTGCATTCATTAAAAATTCTAATGACTTTAAACATTATATGAAAGACTGAAAGTTAATACATATTTCACTCTCGTGGAGTTCAAAATTAAGAACATCCTAAGGACACTGTGGGCATTCATCAGATGAGTGAAAAAAGATAAATGCAGGCATGTGTCATTATCCACTTAAATGCCATGACCCCATCTGTAAACTAATGAGAATTCATTACAAAGATACTAGAGAAAAGCAGATTACTTTGGATTTATGGCAAGGTAAATCTGGTTTTGCTTATTGTTTGTTTGTTTGTTTTCAAAAGCCTTACAAATGAAGAGCCTTTACATTCTTTATCGTGCTCTTGTAGCTTTCCCCTCTCCTTGAAGTTGGAAAAATTAATATTAGAAACCCAATTCAGATCTGATCGAATCTATTGATCTGCTGTTTGAAACACCTGAGCTTGAAGCAGGGATGTTTCTCCCTTTGTTTTCACACACAACCTTAGCAAGCATCAACTGGTCACATAGGATAAGATTTTCAAGTGACCACTGATTATGTATTCCCTTTAATGTGTATGATTTTTGTGTAGGTGTTTTAGAGGATTATGAAGAAGGCCTGGAAGACACTGTAGTAGGGGACACATAAAAGTGGGACAACCCTGGAATCATTAAATCCTTATAATTGGAAAAGGCCTTTAAGATCATGGAATCCAGCTGTTAACCAAGCACTGCCAAGTCTGCCACTAAACCATACCTCTAACCTCCACATCCACACGTTTTTTGAACACCTTCGTGAATTGGGATTCCACCGCTCCTCTGAGCAGCCTGCTCCAATGCTTGACCATCCTTTCAGTGAATAGATTTTTCCTAATATCCAACCTAATATGTCATCTAGAGAAAAGATGCAAGCAGAAATGAGTGAGGAGTCCAGTAGGAGATGGCATGCAGTACCAGCGCTTCTCAGAGCATCCAACCCATGCATCAGTATTTCTCAGACCAGGTTTAAATAACAAGGAAGTGGTTTCATTCTAACTCTCCATTTGATCAAATATTGGAAAGTACAAATAAACATATGTAAGGACACAGAAGAATGTGTAAATGAAGAGAAGAGTTGGAGGGAAAGGTATTTCCATCTTCTTTCTGCCCCACCAGATCTTTACATTGATTATTACCATGAAATGAGTAATTTGAGTTTCTTTTCAGAGAGACTTTCTGAACTCTATGGATTGTTTTGGTATCTCAGAGCAGGAAGAGGAGGATGATATCCTCTGAAGCAAGTGAATGTGCATCTGAGGCAGCTGAATGTGTTTCTGTGGGAAACTGGGAGCCTACGGACAACTTTTGAAGTCAGAAAGCCTGACCACTGACTTCTGTGCTGATAAGGCATATGTAGGTTCCTTTTTAACCAACTGCTGTTGGACAGGGGCTCCTTACTCTTGTTAGCACTCTACCACCTAAATGCTGTAAGGTGTCCATCAAGGTCTTTCAGGGGAAACCTCATTTCAGTAATCCTTGATGACGCACAACTAAAAACTTTAAAGCACTGCTGTAAATTGCAGCAGTCTTGCAGCTGCTGTAAATTGTATCTAAGTTGGGCTGAATCAACAAGAGCCAAAATCTCCTCGTATTCTGCCCTTTCTTAAACCAGCAAGAGGCTCTGATATTTGTTCTTATTCTGTCCTAAATAAAGGTATCATGGCACAAAGAAATAGGACAATATACCTTCCACAGAAAGCATGGAAACCCTTAGCCACAGCATGTTTCCCCAGTCAGGGCTAAGCCTGTACATGTTTCCTTCTTGGTTATGACTGCAGTCAGTTCCCTCATCTCCACCCCACACTGAGGTGTCTTGTTAAGAAAGAGGGCAGTCAGCAGTTCAAGTCCTCACTGGTGAATAGAAATTTTGCTGCTCCCTGTTAAGGTTTGTTGTACATGAGGAACAAATTCTCTTGCCTGCAGTATTCTGGCAATGAGTACTTTTTGCAGATTGATTAAATGCTTCAGCTTTGCTCAGTCTATTAATCTCAGCAGCCATTTATTGCTTCATATACTACAGTGCATTGGGGATTATCTCTTAAGCACTGTGTGTAGAAAGCATGTAGCAGCAAGATACAAATCTTGTGTCTTGGAAATGCTTTTCTGGAAATGAAGAAAAGCAGCTGTCAGTAAAAGCCAGGGTGGTTTTTATTGACACCGGATGCCTCAACCTTTTGTCATCAGTACTGCAAGCTCCAGTGTCCTACATCACTTAAGTGCTGCTAACTCAGATTCTGTGGGTTAACATAGTGTACCACTCCTACTACACCCTTACTTGTCTGTTAATTCCTAGTGATACCCGACCCAGTGGAAAAGGGAGTTAAACATTGCAAAACTCCTAGAACATGAGAATTGCTGTTGGGTGTTGGCTGGAAAATTCAGCCTCTTATTCCAATGAACTGTTATTGCTGCCTACAAATATTGCAGGTATTGTTATTCTGCATATTACACATATACCTAAAGGTAACATGTGCATCCTACTGCACTAAGCAAACATGTAAGTCAACTGTGTAAGCAGTGAGACTACCAGCATGAAGAAACCAAACCTCTTAATTTATTCTGAGTCTTTAACTACCTTTTTTTCTTTTCTGTTGCAAAAACTGATGCTTAGCTAACAACATTAGCTGCAGTGGAGCTATGACAGTCCATAGCAGCAGAGGGATGGGCTCTTGGCTGTTCAGCCACTGTTACTGGCTTTGAGACATCATCTCAGGACTACCACTGTCTCCCCTTGGCTGGCTGCTTAATACTGCAATGTCTTTCAGTAATATAAAAACAAATAGGCACATGCATAAGGATGAATTCCCTCTGCATTGAGTTTACAATATAGTTTCCCAGGTTGTATTTACACTTCTAGTTATTTGAATGGGGTCATCTAGCACTTATTGTAGAGAGTTTGATACCCAATGAGCAATGAGGCACACGCAAAGAGAGAAAAGACCAGAGTGTTTGGATGCTCCCTGCCTTCTGGCTGTTCTGTTTACCCTGCTCTGATGCATTGGCATTTAGGTGGTTTGTCTATTTATGCTCATCTCTTCTCCCTTTGTGCATTCCTAAGTCCTTGAATCCTTGCCTTGCTAGCCCAGAGTGTTTTGCCTACCCTGCCTCTAGACTGTGTTTGTGACAGGACATATCTTCCAGACTTGAACCCCTTGACTTATCAGAAATGATGGAGCGAAAGACAGAAAATAGTTTTGAAGTTGAATATTGCATGAGAAGGATGATTTACAGGGTGATTTGAATTCTCTGAAAACAAGACAAGATCAGCAGTTCTCAGCACCTGGCCAGGCTACAGAGAGAGTTTCCTGACAATCTACTCTGGCAGTGATATGGCAAGAGTTTAGGACATCAAGGAGACTCTGATGCCTTCCAAGAGCACAAACATGAATTCTCTGTCTCTAATAACATGCTTTCCTCTCACACCAAGCTGGCCCCTCAGCCCAGCATCTTTGCTGCCTGAGCATTCAGGTCACCAACAGCCCAGCTGAGACCTTTTCACTTCCTAGATGAGCAGGAACCTTAAGTGGCTAATGGCTGTTTCTGCCTTCCCCAGCGCATTTTAAAGCTTTGTGTGGTGGTCACATCCAACACAGAAGCCCACAATACATTGCATATGTGCAAAACACAGACCTCCCAGGATCATTCCCAAGTGCAAAACAGAGTGCCACACCAAAGACTGAGTGCTGAAGTGAAGTTTCTCACAGTAAGGTAGGGTCACCCTTTCTCTGTTCCCATGTCAGTGATCCAGCATGAACCTCAATAGTTTCATGGGTCAGAGAAAACTATCTGTGTTAAGAAACACAGTCTGGAGAAAGACATATCCCCAAAATTTCCCAGATTTTGAGCAGTGCCATGGGTCAGTGATGGGGATGAAAGAAAAAATAAAAATAACAAATAAAACAAACCTGAAACCAATGAAGCAGCCTTTTTAGTTTTGACAATTCAGCACCTGTAACATCCCTTAGAGGCATCAGGCTTAACCATTTCACAGTTTTATGTGAACTGAAAAGTAAAAGGTGAAACAAAGTTCAAGGAGGGTCTACAACTCTCTGATACATGGAGTGTTTCTCAGACAAGAGAAAGTGAAGGACAAGTGGAAGTAAAAGCGGTAAGAGCAAAGAGAGGAATGCATAGAACAGCTTAGGGAAAGAAAGAGGGTTTCAATCTGAGCTGGCAGGTGCCAGAAAATAGCTTCAAGACAACAGAGCAGAGT